>NC_052505.1:26878548-27170301 GCF_014356525.2 Nilaparvata lugens
AGGTTTTTGCTTTAAAATTGCAATATGCTAGAAAGGGCTAGAGTACAGGTAGAATTATGGTTTTTGATATTTCAAAGGTGAAAAGATAGGCTAGGGCGTTAGGATTTTGCTTTGAAATTGCAACATGCTGGAAGGGATTATGGGTTTTCAAGATTTATGTTTATTAATGTTTCAAATATGAAAGGGGAGGTTAGGGGGTTAGGTTTTTGCTTTGAAATGACAATATGCTGACTTAGTTATAGTGTTTTTCAACATTAGTTAAATGAAAACCGTTATATTTTATTAATTACATTATTGATAATTACTCTTACTTTTATTGAATGAAATGATGATATTGATTATTATATCGAATTTATTGATAAATCATCATTGGATAATAATATCATCATCAAAATGGAAAGACGGCTCCAGTTATGGGCTCGGTAACCATCATCACAAAGAACGTTACATTCAAAGATCTGACCACAGAATTAATAATAGCACAGAAGGCTAATGGAATAGGACTATCTGTTCATGCGTAATCGAGTAGTTCCTTTGCCAGATTGTAGATAGCGCGCAGAACCCTACTCCGGTCTCGCTCACCCCCCTTCCGCACTCGATCCTCACAACAACTCTTATCACCCACTCCACTCACTCCACTGACAGGTAGTCGCCCCTCACTCCTTCACACTATCACACACACACACATTATAGGAGATTTCTCTGATCTGACTGAATGGAACGGGAAAAAACCGTTACTAACGCATATGCGATAAGGTGTTGTCTGAGACCGAGAGTGGTTTGTGTGGGGCCGCGGAATTGGAAATATCTGGAACTCAAAATATCAATGTTAAATTAATGTCCTATGCTTGAAAACTGTTGCTGGGTGGAACTCCGAATATTTGTCAGACAGCGGAATTGGAAATATCCGGAACTCGAAATATGTGGCGCAGGCATTGGCATTGATTTTTGTTGTTGGCATCAGCATTGGCGCAGATTTTTGGCATTGGCGTAGCTATTGGCATTGGCGTAGCTATTGGCATTGGCGCAGGCATCGGCATTGATTTTTGTTGTTGGCATCAGCAGAGGCATCGGCGTAGATTTTGGCATAGTTATTGGTGTAGGCCGCAGCGTTGATTTTGGCATAGATATGTCACACTAGTTCGAAAATCACCCAAATGTTCTTAACACTCTTCATGGCGTTCACTTGTTGCTGATTTCGAGATTCACATGATAACTATTTCAATGTTAATGTCTGTGCTGTACCTGTTATCTTAAAATGCTTATAAACTAAAAAGAAAAACTTTGATTAGGCTATCAATACAATCTAATACACATGAAAACTATTTTAAGTATCTATGAAATTGAAATTTGTTAACATCTTATTATACAGTCAGCAATACATAAATTGTGAAATATGGACATATCAATGATAAATTTTAAAAAAAATTCATTTTCATCTATTCACTGTTCAAATATCAAAATTTTAATCCATTCTTCAAAATAGAAATATAATTTCATAACACCCTGTATCATTATCAAAATTGTAAAAAAACATCAGATTATCACAACAAAATTTAATTTCAATACATATTTCAATAATTTCAGACAATTGGTCTTCTATTCACAATCATTTCATAATATATCTGCATTTCATTATCATTTAATATAACATTTCATTTATAGCATTTATAGCAAGTTCATTTCACATTTATGATTTATCATTCAGGGTTTCAAAATTATTTAGTTTTAATTTTGTTCAAAAATTGTATAAAAAGCAAATTATTTAATATTGTTAATCATCGTTTGTTGGATACTATAGTTTATTTCGACTTTTCAATGTTCTAAACACAAACTACATTTCATGACAAAACTTTACTATCAATCATTAAACAAGAAACCATTCAAAACATCAATAATATTTTGCTTCAAAGGCAAACAATATTCATAAGTAATCATCATTTTGCATCTATGGCAATCAACATTATTAATCATTATTTTGCATCTATGGCAATCAACATTATTAATCAACACAAAAAATATTATCTCATTACTGCCTCTCTAAGTCATAACCTCTGTTATTCCTTCTTTAGGCAATAATGGGTTTCCATCTCAAAAAAACAATCACATACCAGCAAAATTCTAATCAACAAACCCCACTAAAAATTCTACATACACTCCAGCATCCATTTCAAACGATAATCAATCATATCAAAATTTATAGAACAAACAGTTTTAAAATTTGAAAAAAATATCAATTACAAAACACTTTAGAAAAATTTTAGCCTTTAACTCATTTCAATTGATAATATAACACAACGTTTTAAATTAAACCAATTATTTTTTAAAATAATTTAAAATTTAAAGACTGTATAATAAGTATAAACATTTCAAGATTATGATACAAAGATGATCAAGATGAAATACTGGGTAAATAAGTTCCCTAAAAAATACAAACAAGAGAAAAAGAAAACTGGGTAAATAAATTCCCTAAAACAATACAAAGAAGAGAAAGATTAATTAGAGCCTATCCTACATGTCAGTACTGAACTTTCATGAGGAAGTATATTTAATAAAATATACTACTATGGAATTTTGTAAATTCCAAGTATGACTCTAATTTGTTATAATTGTGAGCTATCACTCCCACAAAAACAACTGGTGAAGGAAAAAAATATGTTGACTATTGTGACTGGGTGGATAGTTCCTAGATGTCTGTAAGGCAATGTGATAGCAGACTCTAGTATCGGACCACAAAAACAAAAGTATGCAAAAGGTTTTACAAACATTTGATGTTGCAGTCTTAAGGTTTTTATATCGCAAACAAGTAGGTCAGATAATCGAGTCCAGCCGTATGTGGTTCACGCCCACACCTCTAAAAAAAAAATCACACCTACTTGTCTACCAAAAATCCAAAGTATTGGACAGCAAAGAAAAAATAAAATGCAAAATGGGTTAAAAGCCCAGAAGAAAACTATAACCTAATTACATATGGCTTATGGCACAATATGCAATGAAAGATGAGAACATGGGACATAATTGCTCTGAAAAACCTAATTACCTAATATGATACCTAAAAAAAAATAGACATGATTAAAATATGTAATACATGATGAAAAAATATACCGCAAGCAAACAATTATTTACACAACAATGGATAGATTTTAGAAAAGTTAAGTTTTATCAACAAATTAAAGATTAGGAAAATAAGCTACTATTTCAACTTCTAATATTATTTCAGAAAAAATACAAATTTAAATGACTATGGACAAGATTGGTTAAGATATGTATCATAGAAGAAATTTACTGAATATTACACAAAGACAGGAAAGAATTGAAATTTGAAAAGATCAAGGGCCAAGAAAAATAGGCTACAGGAAAGAAAAAAGACACAATTATGGACTCTTACCATACACTGTGTAGCGATTATGCTATTCTGAATCCCGGCATAACACAGGATTCCTAATCATTGTGTGTTGGGGAATACCCTTTCATCATGTGATTCATTGTCATCATCTTGTAAATAAGCAACTTGAAACAACCTTTGAATACTAATACATCAATGGAAACTTTGCGTTTTGTTTTCTTCAATAGCATGATTTTCTTCATGGGTTCATTTGTTTTAACAAAGCAATTTTGCTCACAAAAGTCAATCATGCTCACTTGAGAATGCATTACATACACCTTTTCAATTCTCAGTTGAAAGTTGAACTCATCAACTTGACTCAAAGCAACATTCATTTTGTTCACATTGTTCCTAACCTCCACAGAAACCTGTCTCATGTAATCATTCATTTTATTTACTGTTTTCCTAACTTTCGATGTAGTAATCTGATCCATAGAAACATTTGATTTGTTTACTGTTTTCCTAACCTTCAATGTAGCAATAGTACTTTCTTGATAGTTGACTTTCAATGAAGACAACTCCCTACCTACTTCTTTACTCAATTCTACTATCTCATTTGGGTTGACTTTTTCAACAACAGTAACTAGGCCTACATTTTCAGAAACTTGAATGAGTTGATCTTGTAACTTAACACTACTATCATCCTGCTTCAATTTGTTTTCATCTTCATCTTCATCTTTCAATGTTTCATGTGCACTTTTCAATAGAAGGTTTATACTAACCTGCTCTAGTCTTATATTAGTACATTCTTGCTTCAGATCATCAAACCTAGCATTAAACTTAGCATTTTGCTCATCAAATCTAGCATTTTGTTCATCAAATCTAGCATTTTGTTCATCAAATCTAGCATTAAACTTAGCATTTTGCTCATCAAATCTAGCATCTAGCTTATCAAACCTTTGTGTTAAGAATGCTATAAGATTCAGATCATTTTTAATGTTTGCCATTTTGTAATATGCACTGATTCATTAAAACTTGATCTCTCTTGAACCGACTTCCCACTCAGCAACAAACCATTCATAACCTATCAAGATATCTATCTACTAATAATTTCTATAACCAGGGATTTCATAGTGTACCATTTGGGACATATTTATTTTGTAATTCTGTCCCACCACAGGGGTAACATTTGCCGTGCTACCAATTTTTCCTTAAACGGTTGGAATAGCATTTAACACCTATCAACCAAGGACAGTTGTCGGCTCCAATAAAATAGATTCTTGATAAACTGTGAATGGATCTATTGCCTATGAATGAGAAATCCAGTTTTCAGAGCAAATTAACTTATAATCTTCAGATGAAAATACACAAAATACAGAAAGAGAAAATATCTTAAGACTAATTATTTCAAGTAACTACGAACTAAAATACTTATCTAGTTTACAGTTGAAACATAGTGGCTATTGGCTTGACTATACAAACAGCAAATTATGCACAAAAATTTATATAAAACTCAATTTAAAACATTAATAAATTCACTTAAACAGACAATAATTCAGAGCACAAAATTACACAAGCAACAGCCAGCCATGTTTTCAGAAGAAGGGCTGAACAGGAAAAAAAACATAAGTTGCCAGTCATGAAAACAACGCCCTGTTCAATATCGATCTCCACAGACACGTCATCAAAAAATTATAACTTATAAGTTTAGAATTCACATTCTACATCTGTTCTCAATAAAACTTTATTTTGAAAATGTTATTTTAAATTTTTATATATATCTCGATTTAAATAAACCTTTTATCCAGTAATATGTTAACCCTGCCTCGGTGACACCATGGAACAATGCAACAAACATTTACGATAATAAATTCTCCGTCAAAAAGTTTATCCGTCTATTGATAACTCTGACATTTACTATAAAGTTCCATAGATCTCGAATTGAAGATTCGATTCCAATGTGAGAAGAAAAATGTAATATTACAGTTTATATGGCATAATATATTATTATTGCAATTTAAAAGTATAAAAAAATATTAACTTTAACTCAACCTCCCCCATTAAAACATATAATCTTTTAGGCTATTTACACAAGTTGAAATCTACCCAATCTGAAATCCTCACCCTGTCGTGATGGACGATGGCATTTATGCACAAATAAAAACCCAGCTTAAGCCGTTATCTCGGAATTTTCACCCATTTATGAAGGAACAGGAATTGGAGGAAATGAAATTTCAAAAAACATTGGTTCTCATGGAATTAATCACGGTTAAAATTTAACCGGCTTTTGTGCAACCGGGCCTGAGACCCTCCCAAACAGTTGATTCAAGATCATTGAAAGTCCGTGAGGAAATGAATTACACTATTGAATGTAATTTTATTTCCACACTTTTGCCAAGTGCTTATAATTGACGACCAGTGGGAGAGTGTGCATACCAGTGCATAGATAAGAATCTCTCTTACTTTGTGGAATTTGTATTTGTGGCTCGTTTTCACTACTCTTGTCTTCTCATGGAGGATTCAAGATAGAAATAAAAGTGAGGTCCACGTTATAATGGCAGTGTTTGATTAGCAATATTATATTGCTATGAGCTATCCTTGTCTATCATACAAAAAAGCCAATAGCGCTATTTCTTTCTCGCTTTGTTCTGTTGCGAGATCGTTTTTAACAATGTAGAAATATAATTAATTAACAAAATCTTGATTATTAAATCATTGAAAAATATAATTTCTTGCTTCATAGAATACAAATGATTATTTTGAACGAGAATGAACAGTTAATTGACCGAACATAGTGATGTCTATGTTTTAACTGAGTTTTTCTTTTGTAATAGCCAAACGCGTTGATAGAACTTGATGAGATTTGTCAGGAATATTCCTTTTTCAACTGCGCGTCGATGTATACACAAGGTTTTTTGTAATTTTGCATTAAAATTAAATTCACATGAAAATTTTTTTTTAAAAGAGGGGCATTTGTAATGTTACAGTTTTATATTGGTTTACCAAGTAAACAGCTGGTTTGGTTAAACTTATATAAAATCAAATGTAATTAATTTTGTTTGTTTGTTATATTTAAATTTGATTGAAAACGCTTCATTCTATCTTTGATGTTCGTGAATTCAATTTGTAATAATAATATTGAAAATAAAAGAATAAGTTTTAAAAAGAGAGTAATGTTTGTTTAAAATTCACTCAAACTCTCTGATAAAAAGATTTTTTTTTAAATTTCATCTAAATATTATATTGCTATGAGCTATCCTTGTTTATCATTCAACAATCCAATAGCACTCTCTCTTTCTTGCTTTGCTCTGTTGTGAGATCGTTTTTAACATGGTAGAAATATAATTAACAAAATCTTGATTATGAAAATTCATTATGCAATAATTGAAAAATATGATCTCTTGCTTGATAAAATACAAATGATTTTTGAACAGTTAATTGACTGAACATAGTGAGGTCTGCTTTAACTAGGTTTTTCTTTTGTCTGTCTGTATGTAACAGGATTGTGGCCAAAGGCGCTGATGAAATTCGATGAGATTTGGCAGGAATATTCCTTTTCCTACAGATACCTTGAAAAGTGACCATTGCACTGATTGCAGGCTGCAAAGAATCACTTTTCCGCTCTAGTGCGCAAAGTATTACTTTGCATACTCCAGATTTGCAGCATGACAACGTAAAATAGTTTGTAGGTTATATGGAGCACCAGTGCAGGAAAATCAAAATTAAGTTGGTAACAATGTCTGTGGTTAGATAAGAATCATCAATGGCTGTATGGCTACATATTTATGATAAAATCCCAATCTAGAAATCCAAAACAATAATAAGTTTATCTAAATCATAATTAAATAATAACTTCTCATCATTTAATAATAAATGATGTTTCTTTTCTATTGACAGTAATAATTATTTCAACAACTCCAAGCAATGAGAAATGTAGCAAACACACATTATGAAATTCGAATTTTCAGGTAAAATAATTATCGTTAGAAATCCATGTAAATAAAACTAATAAAATAACATTAGAATATACAACAATAAAATATTTTCTGTTGTCTATGTTATTTTTCGGTAATTTTAGTTACCATAAGTCTAAATATCTGAATCCTGTTTTTAGCTGGATGAAACAATGTTAGGTACAATTCTTTCACTAGGTCGCATGCTTGTCGGTTCAGCCATTTGCAGCCATCCCAATCAGCTATCAACAATGTTGTTGACTGTGTTTTTTTCGAATGCAAATTTCTTCTATCTGTATTCTTTTCTGATTTTTGTATAATTATAAAAATGAGAACTTTTGCTGATAATTTTCAACTTCAATAACAATTATTTGTTTAATTTTGACAAACTAAATATTAAAAATAAATTATTAAAATTAGAAATTAAAATAGTTTGAATTATTAATTGATGAATTAATAATAAAGAAATTTACTTATATTCTTATTATTCGAAATAATATAATTTATAAAAATATTAAATATTGAAATGAGAATTAATGATAGAATAATTAAAAAACTAATTCAATAAATGATGAATAAATAATATAATAATATATAAATGATATTATTATAAATACTAATACTGAATATAAAATATTGAAATATATCCAATTATACATTTTGAATTTTATTTATCATTAATTATTTTAAATTATATATTTTTTTATTTAAAAATTTATTGGTTGATAAATTATTTAGAAATTGAAAATTATTTATATCTGCAAATTAATTGGTTTATTTCAATTATTTATTGAAATAAATTATAGATTGAAATAAATTTTCAATTGAATTACTTATCATTATAATAAAATAATTATTATTTTATTTTAAATAAATTTAGGTCTTATAAATAAAATAATTATTAACAAAATTACACAGAAAAACATTTGATGGATTTCAGGGAATTTTACCAATAATTAATCACTTTTCATATTCAATGGTAACTGTAGGAAAAATTTAATGTGAATACGTGCATGAAGTTCGTTTGCTGCACTCGCCTACGGCTCGTGCCTAAACGTTTCTTTTGGTGCAGCAAACTGTCACTTTGCGCACTAGTTGCACAAATAACTATTTTCAACTGAGCATCAATATATACACAAGGTTTTTGAATAAATAAATAATTTTTTCAAATTTTGCATTTTTAAGATAATATGAGAAGAAAAGGAATTCCTCCATACTCTGATATCACTCACTATACCTATATATAATCAACTTTGAAGATAGGACTAATCAAGAATTATTCATAATCAATCAACTCACAAGTGAATTATTCATTGCATGCATTACACAGATATCTGGCCATGTCTATTTCTATAATTTAGGGTTTCAATATTTTTTTTTATTATGTGTGCTTATCAGTATCAATATTCTCACATTTGAAAAACAAATTTAATCGACCGAGTGAAGTGAGGTCTAAGATTCAAGTCGACGGTTTGGCATTTTTCTTGATGTTTGAATGTTTACCTATATGTTGCACATTTACGGCGAAACGCGGTAATAGATTTTCATGAAATTTGACAGGTATGTTCCTTTTAAAAAATGCGCGTCGACGTATATACAAGGTTTTTGGAAATTTTGCATTTCAAGGATAATATAAAAGAAAAAAGGAGCCTCCTTCGTACGCCAATATTAGAGTAAAAATCAGACTATAGAATTATTCATCATAAATCAGCTGACAAGTGATTACACAGATGTGTGGAGAAGCCAGTCTATTACTTTATTTGTATAAGGTCTATAGTTTCAATCAAATACCTTAAAGAGGTATGCATCTTCAAGCTGGGTTCACACCAAAGTTATTAACAAAATGTTAATAACTTATCCTTATAGATTCTATTAGATTGAACGGAAGTTGACAAACACACATTGTCATCATGTGTATGATAAGTTATGTTCAATCTAATATAATCTACTAGCAGGTAACCCATGCTCCGCAAAAGTCATGGATATATCATCCATCTATCATCCTCTATATACCATGATAAAGGAAATGAATGAGAATAAATTTTGAAAGGTTTGAGATATCAATGTGCGGTTTTCACCATACCTTTTCTCTGGAAATCCTGTATCGGAATCATGTATCCTATGACCACCTTTCAATTGAAAAAAAGTTGGATTCAAAATGGTGGAAGAAATTTGGGTGAGACGGAATACCTGTTTTTATCATTCGAAAAGGATCCCCAATCATACCTATCTTCTAATTTCCCTTTTAAGAGAAATGTTCTGCTGCTTCCTTACTACAACTCAAAGCATGACAAATAATTTAAAAATTGACAAACTGAAAACTTTATGTAATCAAATATTGAAGAATTTAAAATAGGTTTATCATCCTCGGTTAAGCAAGATTCTAAATGCAAAATTTCAAGTTAATCAGTCCAGTAGTTCAGACATGATGATGCATGAAACATAATTTTCCTATACTTTACACCTGTAACTTATAGGTGTATAATCCAGTTCTTTCCTTTATTATAGTATAGAAGATAATGGATGGATGATCATTGTTATTTTTCTAAAATATAGAATAAGTTTAATAGTTTCCCTTTCAGAGAGAGTTTTGACAACCCACAAAACTCATTTTTTATTTGAAGATATAACGAAAAAGTGCATATGGCCTTATTTTTTGCTCAGCTTGACAATATAACCCTCATTCCAATACAGTATTAAAATTTTCGACTGACTGTACAGTGAGTAAGTCACTGTATCAGGGCTCGAATAATTTGAAATTCTAATTAAATAAAAATGGAAGAGAATAATTTCTCTATGTAAATATCAAAACCTTTATTCAAAGTCATATTAACTAGACATGCGTTTTCATATTGCTGATACAGCATTGATGAAACTGTACTAACTGTAGACGTTTATTTAGCACTTTGCGTCAAAAAGCTGTTCTAGCTGAAAAATTAATAATGCATGCCACGTGTAGGCCTAAACATTGCATCAGGAAAACGGAGTTTCAAAATTACAGGCCAGTTGCACGTACGTCTGTTGAATATGGACATTAACAGACATAATATGTCTGTGTGTGTGCATATTATTACTAATGCCCATATTATGGGCGTTAGTTTTACAGATTCATTTATGTTCCTCAAAGATCGGTTAGTTTTTAATTTCGATTAAGTTTTCTGGTCAACGAACCAAGATTTCAACGGTTTCACAATCTGGCAACACTGTAATTTATCCGACAGTGATGTTATTAGAATTATTATCCTAAACAAATGGCAAAAATATGAGGTTATGTTATTGAAGTGGTGACTATTCATTATGCATGCGCCATAAAAAGTTTTCTGTGGCCAGTGTCGTGCTATATATCTGCACTTAGACCATTTATAGAGACCATATATAGACCATTCTATAATAATGGTCTAAGTATCTGCAAACGAACAAGATTGAAAACTAACCTCAAAAATCAGAATCTAATTTTGAATGCTAATATCAGCTAAATACTCTTTCCTATTTTATAAACGGATGAAATTCATTCATATATTTAGCTCATACTTTGAATTCTGTATTTTTTTTACCAAAAACTAATTTTGGAAGACAGCCATCAGTAGGTACCTAATCGGTGTTAGTTGGATTTAATTCCCCGTGAATGTCCTGTTAGAATTTTTTTACATCAATTTATTAGTTTAATCAGAGTTATCACTTGGAATTTCTACTTTGTGCAACCAAAATGCATAGGTGTAGCGCTAATCTCAATAAAAGTATAGCATTTTATCGCAATTACACGTTAACCGACGTACGTGCAATTGGGGGAAAGTTTCTTCTAATCAGATGTTTTTGAGATAATTTCTTTGATGCGGCTGTTTCACATTCACAATATTATTTATTATACAGAGTTTGAGAAAATGAAAATATTTATCAACTATCAAAACAATACTATTATTATATTTATAATAAAAATATTATCATTATTATTAAAAATAATCATCAATTATTATCAAAACAATATTATTGAAGTTAAGTGGTATCAGGTAAAGAGCAATAATAGAAACAGATGTTCCTTTTTTAATTTTGACCATATGATTTGGTGATTTTTTTATGAAATCGTATGCACCATTGATGAAATTTGAACTTTAATACTGAGAAATCTAGAAGGAAAATTGAAATTTGGGCTTCCAGGTCCACAAGATTGATATTTTTTGGAAAAAATCTGCAAAATTTGGAGATCTAAATCATTCCCGTTTTTCCGGTATGCAATCCACAAATTGACATGTTTTGATGCAAATACACGAACAAACACAACCCTACTCTCTCTTATTATATAGATAAGGATTGTGTTATTAAAATGTTGTTAATAACCATAGTCTAATTGCAGCTTTAAGGTCTCTGGTTTCAATATTTTGTTTCACAGTCATGGTATTATTATGTGTGCCCATCAGTATCAATATTCTCACATTTGAAAAAAAACTAATTTAATAGGTGATTAAAAATAAACAAATGAACTAGATAATGCTGGAGAAATTATAATATTTTGGATTGTAAAAAAAATAATTTTCATCGGATAGAAAGATTATCACAAATTCAAACGTGAACTGAGTACTTGTGGATACTTAGATGTATGTATAGTGAGGTCCACGTTATAATGACAGTATTTGATCAACTTTGGTTTTTGCTATCCTTGTCTATCATTCGACGAAGCCGGTGGTACTATCGTTTTATAGGTCAAAAATGACGCCAATTATGTTTCTGACAGTGTAGATATATAATTAATTAATGTAGAGAATCGGTATCACTATTCTTCTATCTTTATATACTGCCATTATTACGTGGACCTCACTATAGGTAGATGTCAGGTACTTGTGGATGAGAATACTGCGTGAGGTCTACTGTTCACAGAACTTCTAGTAGGTAATTGAAAATAAAAAATTATTAAATGAACTGAATAATGCTGAAGAAATTATAATATTCTTGAGTAAAAACAATTAATTCCAACTTAAAATAGTTGAGAAATATTTTTATCAGATGGAAAGATTATCATGGAGCTGGAAAATTATCATATGGGATACAAATTCAAATGTGAACTGAGTCACAGAGAAGAGGATCTCTTCTCTGTGACTGAGTTTATTAACATAAGTGAATTTTTCATCTTGGAGAAAACAAATAACAGTTTTCAAGAGTAAATTATGATTTAACTGTGAATTGTGATAAAACTGAATCAACTAGAACAGGTGACATCAGATACTTCTTGTGGTTGAGAAAACTGCGTGAGGTCTACTGTTCACAGAGCTACTAGTATTCATCAATAAACCGGTAACAGTTACCGTCCATAGAAGCCATTGACGGGACCGCGTCAAACTGGGCTGGCGACAAAGTGGGCTGACGACAAACTGGGCTGGTTTTCCACCCCAGTTTGTCGTTGCATGCACCGCCAAACTGGCCATCTAGGGAATGCAGCCCAGTTTGACAGCGTGCAAATTTGTCGTCTGGTGACAAAATCTTGGGAGTGCCAGTTTGTCGTTGCATGCACCGCCAAACTGGCACTCTAAGGAATGCAGTCCAGTTTGACGGCGTGCAACTTTGTCGTTTAGTGACAAAATCTCAGGAGTGCCAGTTTGTCGTTGCATGCACCGCCAAACTGGCACTCTTAAGCTGCGTACACATATTCGTGCTTCCAACCCGCACCGAGCACGCTCCTCCCTCGTACCGCCCTCGTACTGCCCTCGTACCACCATCGAACCACAGTCGCACTGCCCACGCACCCATCATGAATGTTACAGAAGATGTTAGATCTTCTCCGTTCCCCAGTCGAACCACTGTTGTTCGCCGGTCAATCATCAATTGCTCTGCTGGAGTGATGTTCGGTTGCGGAACAGAGTGACAGTCTGTACGCACCTCAAGGAATGCAGCCCAGTTTGACGGCGTGCAACTTTGTCGTTCAGTGACAAAATCTCAGGAGTGCCAGTTTGGCATTGCATGCACCGCCAAACTGGCACTCTCAAGATTTTGTGTCTACTATCGATCAGAGAGAAACTATTGTCCAAACTCTAGTTTGTGTCTACTAGTTAGAGAGATACCACTCTCCAAACTCCAGTTTGTGTCTACTATCTATTATCAGATTAGATTTCTTTATTTATGTATGTAACAATAATTACTGGCTTATACACTAATTTACATTAAATGACGGTGATGGTGATGCTAATTATTCAATGAATTTGACAAAGTATAGAAAATTGATCAGTGAAAATAAATATTAAATGCAATTAGAATAACAATAATATGAAATTGTAATGTAACTTCATAAATTGGCGGTGTTTCAACAAATAATTGTCGATTCTGTAAGAAGGATATAAAATAATATCCTTCCCATAAATACACGATTGGGTTGTGATGGAATAGAGCTGTTGGGAGTATTATAACATGTGAATATATGATTTGAATCTAGAATTATGGGATTAATGAATAAGGTGGATGATATTAGAATGAGTAATAGTGAATACAATATTGTTTCAATGATTCAAAATAGATAAATGAAACAAACGTTATAGGGTGGGATTTAATTAAGATTTTAGAAATTAATTAAGTAATAATGACGATATATAATACTGAAGAACAGAAAATGTTGAAAACAGAAACTTTCCACCCTGTATATATGTATTCGCAGTGGACAAACACTAGTATTATTGGCACATTGTTGTAGAATATTTTCCAAAGCTTCAAAATGACATCTGGTTGGAGGCTGTATAAGTCAATATTTTACAGCTGGAGTGTCATCGGAAAAAGAGTAAAAGAGTACTTTTTTGCAGTGGAAAACACGCTTTTCCACCAAATGCCAATCCCAACAATTAGAAAACCTTGTAATTCATGACCCCTTGAAGGTACAGACCTGAAAATGGTATCAATCTCTTCGTAAAGATTTATGGGAATAGATTATCCATGATGGCAATCTCAAAAATGTTTGTCATCTTGAAAAAATCCAAGATGGCAGCCAAAAATCTGATTTCAAGAGTTTGTAGTTAAATTCACCATAGTAAAAGTTGGTGGAATTGGATAAATCTCTCGGATATTGTAGTATGATTGTATTGAAGCTTCCAGATGACTTAATTGATCCAATATCCTCGACATTACTAGAATTAAAGATAATTTCTTGAAAATCGACATATTTTTGCCGCCATCTTGTTTTTTTCATGATGACAAACATTTTTAAGATTGTCATCATGGATAAACTATTTCTACACATCATCATATATAGAGATTGATACCATTCCCTAGTATGTACCTTCAAAGAGTCATGGTTTTCTAACTGTTGAGATTGGCATTTGGTGGAAAAGGCATGTTTTCTGCTGCAAACAGTACTTTGTAGGTACTCTTTTTCCAATGATGTTCAAGCCTTGAGAAAGAGGCAGTATTTACAGATGACAAATGGAGATTGATCGATAAGTATGAGCACGGAATGAATATACCATATTGTAAGTTCTTCTATTGTTCTACCATACTGTAAGTGCTTCACTATTCTAAGTTCAAAACACATTCCAGTGTGAGAGCTTGTAGGCTATTAAGGTGCATACAGATATATGCGCCGCAAACATGAGCAATTCACTTTTAATCATCTGACTATATCTGTATTTTTACAGAAACAGTAAAATATAGATATAAACAGCTTGGCATCAGCTGATTAAAAGTGAATTGCTCATGTTCGCGGCATGTAAATCTGTACGCACCTTCAGATGCAATATTGTCAATTGATTGTTTCGAAATTGGTGTTTGGAGAGATATTTCTACATTATATTCTCAGCACCAGAAAGTCACATTTGCCTAGTTCATTCAATAATGAATGGAAATTCATCAGAAATGAAGATTGTTTAGAATATTGTAGTCAATCAGAAAATTTTTGTTTGCTAGTTGGAATCAATTTTAGAAGCTTTTGGAGTTTGAAAATTCGAGTTTAGCAGCCTATGACAAAGACAAAGCATTTCAGATCATATAAGCAGAACATTATCATACTATTCTATTGGAGTAGGCATATAAATTATGATAAAGATCTTATCAACTACATTAATTTGAAGATAGCCCAGAAACCTTTGCAAAGTCTTCGTCCTCAATATTTTTATATATATTACTTTTGAACTGCCTTGGAGGCCTAAGAAGAATCAGTTATCACGTGATGTGAAAAAATGGTTGGTTAAAATTCTCAAACTAGGGGGGCCCCTCCTTGTTATAATTATTTATAATTTATCATGTATAATGTACCTATGTCTTCTGCAAATATGAAGAGTACTTTGTCTTCATAATCCCAGCATGTATCTGTTTGTAAAACACCTATGTATAAACTAATCACATCAGGACTTAAAAGTAGCCCAGTTTGACGGCGTGCAACTTTGTTGTTCAGTGACAAAATCTCAGGAGTGCCAGTTTGTCGTTGCATGCACCGCCAAACTGGCACTCTAAGGAATGCAGCCCAGTTTGACGGCGTGCAACTTTGTCGGTAGCCCACTTTGTCGTCAGCCCAGTTTGTCATCGTCCCGCCATTGACAAGACAGTGGATCGGCAACGTTATTCTCCTATCTTTTGCCACTACTGCTATTATAACGTGAACCTCACTATAATGTGAATGACAAGACCAACGTGGCCAAACTTACACGCTTGGCAAGTAACTTGGTATTTGGAGTTTGGCTGCTAAACTCGAATTTTCAAACTCCAAAGCTAACTTGAAAGTGTGGTCTGAAGTTTATCACGACATCAATGTGTATCACAGCAGCTTCTCTTTGTCTCAGATACAGAGTAACGGCCAGCAACGGTCACAGTAATCACATAGTTATTCAAAAGTATTCTTTGAGTATCTATAGTGAGGTCCACGTTATAATGGCAGTGTGTGATTTGCAATGGTGCTGCTATCCTTGTGTATCATTCAACAAAGCAGATGGCGCTATAGTGAGATCCACGCCATGATAACAGTGGATTAATATGGGAGAACAGCGTTGCCGATTCTCTGCCTTGATTAATTATCTTTCTACATTGTCAAAAACAGATTTGGCATCGTTGCAGAGAAAGAAAAGGATAGTACTACCTGCTTTGTCAAATGATAGACAAGGATAGCAACACCAAAGTTGATCAAATACTGTTATTATAACGTGGACCTCACTATATCTCTTTCACACATTGCAAGGTTGCCACATCGTTTATCAACAATGTAGAAATTCAACTAATTGACAAAATAGGGCTAAGGGTTAGGTTTCATTTAGATTATATTAATAATGTTTCATAAGGATAGGTTAGGTTTTTGCTTTGAAATGACAATATGCTGACTTAGTTATAGTGTTTTTCAACATTAGTTAAATAACAACCGTTATATTTTATTATTTATATTACTATTAAATTTTATAAAACTTCAAAGTGAAAAAGCACTCACATTCTTTGATGTGGCGACGTCCGTTTCGTGCTGGTATTGCACATTTTCAAGCCAAACAGGAACTGAAGTGTTTAAGGTTATGAGGGTGAAATTTGGTGGGGGTGGAGGGGAGTTTTGGTGGTTAATGGAGGAGTATTTAAATGAGTTTGTCAAACAGGGTGTGGGAGGAAAAGTTGATTTGGTCATTTAGAATATTGTTTGGCTGTTGTTTGGTGTGTTTGTATATTTCAAACTGTTCTAGTACATTTAATTTTTTGTTCTTGTGGGAATAGTGGAGTATTTCGAGGTTGTTTTCTATATCAGGGTGTGTGTGGTCAGTGGAGATAATGTGTTCTGCAAAGGTGGAATGGGAGGACGGATGGGTAATGGCTCTTGTGTGTTCTTTGAATCTTATATTGAAATTTCTAGCTGTTTTACCCATGTAGAATTTGCTGCAATCTCTACAATTTAGCTTATAAATTCCTGGTCTATTGTATTGATTTTGAGAGGTGTTGTGTGGGGACAAGAGTTTTTTTTAAATTATATTATTGAAAAGTACTCTTACTTTTATTGAATGAAATGATGATATTGATTATTATATCGAATTTATTGATAAATCATCATTGAATGATAATATCATCATCAAAATGGAATGACGGCTCCAGTTATGGTGCTCGGTAACCATCATCACAAAGAACGTTACATTCAAAGATCTGACTGAATGGAACGGGGAAAAGCCGTTACTAACGCATGCGCGATACGGTGCTGTCTGAGACCTAGAGTGGTTTGTGTGAATCACGACCACGATAATAATAATAACCTAAAAGGTTTTGTGAAAGTTAGTGCTGGTTGCACAAAAGCCGGTTAAATTTTAATCGTTATTAATCATACGAGAACCAATCAAAGAAGCCGTCTTATCAAAAATGCCTTCTCTGATTCCATCTTCTTAAAATTAATCACGGTTAAAACTTAACCGGCTTTTGTACAACCGGGCCTTGATGTTTCAAAAGTAAAAGGGGATGTAAGGAGGTAGGTTTTTCTTGTTAAATAAAAATATTCTGCTATTATTTGAATTATATTATAGATATTATTTGTGCTCATCTAAATAATATATAGAGATGAAATGAAATCCGAGATGAAGAGAATGTTACCCACAATGTAAGCACTCTTCTGGTGTTTTGTCTGTCATCTGTGGTGTGGAGTAGATAAGTTTTCAAGCATGCCTGCAGCAGTTTACAGGTTAGATCATTTTGCGTTGAAAACATATTTGTTTACTCATCATTTGCTGAAACCACTCAAAGATAATAATGTTAAAGCCTGTCAAGACATTTTTGATTACGATTTTGATATGGTAGATAGTAATCAGTTATCTAAAACTGGTTCTTTTTCTAGTGTTGCTGGGTAGCCGGGTTGGCTACATTTACATTATTTTACTGGTTTCGAGACTTGAAAAAATCCCATGTGATAATGATAAGCTAGCCGGAGTTTTTAATTTATTGAAATTGATCTCAAGATCTTTTTTGGTGTGTCATCCGAAAATATTTTACAAATCAACTAGAATCTGCATCTGCAATCATGTTTGCCATGAAGTATTTGCTGCTGATTTTGGTTTCAAATATTATACCGTGCTTCTTTTCATTCCCCAAAGGTAAGGTTTTTTAATTAATTAATATAGTATCAATAATTGTAAGCATAATTGTCAGATATATGACGATCTTTTGCTAAATAATACTGTACTTTACGAGCAACAAACTCTGTTCCTTAGTCATTATTAGAAATATATATTGACTCAATTTTCTTTTTAATGAAGAAAACGAAAAATGAGGTGGGGTAAATAAAATTTAACTAAAAAATGTAGCCTACTTTTAAACATCAAAATTTAATATAGGCCTATAGGTAGCTACACACTCTGATAGAAATCATAAGGACGGCTTCAATTGAGCAAGTTAAAGAAATAAAGTATTTAGGGCTTATTTTAGATTGTAATCTAACGTGGATGTCACATGTCATGTATTTGAAAAATAAACTTATGAAATGCCCAAGAATATTTTATATGCTCAAATCTATATGTCCCCCTGATGTGATGAGAATGTTATACTATGCTTTTGCTGACTCAAAATTACAGTATGGGTTATCCATTTGGGGAGGAGCGTACCATACAACACTCAAACCATTGATTATATTGCAGAAGTCATAGTCATAGAAGTCAGAAGTCAGTTGCAGAAGTCATAGTTGTTTAGAGCAATGAGAATATTGCCATTCCAAAATTTATTTATAAAGTAGCCCACTAAAGATTTTCTTTGATAGAGCCAGCACTGAACGAAGGTGTGAAAGACCTGGATTAAATTATATATTGAGAAATCGATTGGATGTGAATATCCCAAGACCAAATTCAACTTTATTCAAAAAAATGTTATTCCTTCTTGACTCCTAAGTTTTATAATTTACTCCCTATTATACTAAAATCATTGAATAATAAACACACTTGTAATGAAAAACCTCTGCATTCTAGGCTTTATTGATCAGTAATGAATTCATAACAGATTCAAAATTAGAATAAATAGTTCAACATCTGATAACAGAAACATAAGAAGAAAACACTAGTCATATGATGATTCAATATCATCACATTCTTCCCGTCTTTAGGAATTCAATGAATAGTCTTTCAAATAAGAAGGCATTTTGCGCTCTCTATAAGATCTTCGCAGGGTGCCATCAGGAGGCTCTTCTTCATCACTAAGGGGGAATCCTGTATTTGTTTCATCTTGATTTTCATGATAATTTTCTTGATTGTTCTCAGGCTCTGCGTGATCACTAAGGCTTGATCCTGCATTTGTATCATCTTGATTTTTATCGTTATCTTCTTGAATGCTCTCTTCTCCTCGAGGGGCAAGGTTTTTCAATGATACAGTTGTCTTTCTTCCATTACTAAGCCGTACCTTGGCATATTGTGGGTTGATTTGAAGAATATCCACCTCCTCGACCAATGGATCGAATTTACTTCTTCGTATAGGTACTTTCATTAGGACTTTGTTTGAAGGGGCAAGCCAGGTTGGAAGTGCTATACCATTAGATGATTGTCTATAGTGTCGGAACATCCTATCATGTGGCGTCTCATTAGTAGCCGTGCACAATAGGGATCGAATAGAATGTAGAGAATCTGGGAGCACAGATTCCCATCAGATACATCCAAATTTCTATGCTTCAATGTAAGAGACACTGTGCGCCAAATTGTACCATTTTCTCGTTCGATTTGGCCATTTCCTGACATGGAAGTGGCTACTCCTCGATTATGAAAGAATTCCTGCAGCTCTCTGGATTTGAAAGAGGTTCCATTGTCAGTATGTACATAAGAAGGTAAACCAAATGTGGTAAACAAGTTCACAAGGCACTGAATTACAGTTGATGAATTCATATTCGGACAAGGGTATGCAAACGGAAACCTAGAGTACTCATCAATTATTGTCAACAAATATTTGTTTTTAGTTTTTGATGGAAGAGGACCCTTGAAGTCCACGCTTAATCTTTCAAATGGATGTGTCACCTTTATGAGATTTTTTTCTTTAAGTCATTTTTCTGACATCCTCAACTGAATAGGGTAAATTATGAGTTCTTACCCAATGAATCATTCTGGTCACTCCAGGGTGACACAAGTCACAGTGTAGGGAGTGTAATTTATCGGTTTGAGTTGCATTACACACTCTGGAAAGTGCATCTGCTACTTGGTTGTCCTTTCCTGGTCTGTAAATTATTTCGTAATTGTAGCATGACATCTCCAATCGCCATCGTTGTATTTTTTCATTTTTATTTTATTTTGATGAGTCATATCGAACATGAATGATACAGAGCGCTGGTCAGTGATAATTTTGAAGAATCTTCCAAGTAAGAAATGTCTCCACTTTTTAAGAGCACACACAATAGCAAAAGCCTCTTTTTCAATGGATGAATGTTTACGCTCACTATCATTCAGCTTCTGAGAAAAGAATGCTACTGGACGTCCACACTGTGATAGGACAGCTGAAATTGAAAAATCAGATGCATCTGTTTCAACCACAAAAGGTTCAAAGTCGTCAATTGTACTAACTACTGCCTTAGAAATTCAGTTTTGAGTTGATTGAAGTCAGCTATAGCTTCAGAAGTCAAAGGAAAGGTCTTTGCTGTAAGAAGCCGTTTAGCTTTATCTGAATAATTGGATATCCATTTGGAATAGTGTGCAAACATTCCAATTGTTCGCTCAAGAGCATTTCTATTATCTGGGGGTGGAAGATTGAGCAATGGTTTCAGAGCAGGGTCAGGAGAAATTGTCCCATTTTCAATTTTATAGCCAAGCAAGCTTATTGAAGTAAGTGAATATTTGCTTTTTTCTGTATTGATTGTAAAATTATATTTTTGTACTGCATCTAAGAATTTTTTGAGATTCAAATCATGTTCCTTCTGATTCTTACCACATATTGTCACATCATCCAGGTATGCATACGTTTTTTCAAGTTTTTCATTATTAATAACATTATCAATGACTCGCTGAAAAGTGGGTACACCATCTGTCAGACCAAAAGCAAGCCTTCGAAATTGATACAAACGGCCACATGCCTCAAATGCAGTGAAAGGTCGATCTTTTTCTCGTAGGGGTACCTGGTGGTAAGCGCTTTTCAAGTCAATAGTGGTGAATACAGAGTTTTTTGAGACCTTAGAAACAATATCTTCAAGACTAGGGAGGGGATATGCGTCAAGATGTGTGTATCGGTTAATAGTTTGAGAATAGTCTATTACCATTCGCTTTTTGTGATTTTCGTTCTTCACTACAAATGCTTGAGCTCTCCAGGGAGACCTGCTTTCTTCAATAATTCCATTAGCTAGCAGTTTCTCAATTTCTTTCTCCATGAAACTAGTGTCTTCAAGAGAATGCTTTCGGGATTTAGTAATTATAGGTTTAATGTCTTTAGTTAAAAACTCAAAAAGTGGTGGAGGTTCTATCTTTGCTGGAGCCAGATAATTGATAGTCAATGTGGGTTTAGTTCCTCCAAATGAAACTCTAAGTTCAGAGTGTTGATTAAGTAAGTCATGTCCTACAATAACATTAGCACACAAATCAGGCAATACACTGAATTTTGTTTTGGGGTAATGTTGACCTGAAAATTCTAAATGAGCTACACAATAAAAGGAAATGTTCTTTCTTAGTGATGTTGAAGCCATGGACACTGCACCAGTTGTAGGGTAGATTTCAAGTCCACATTTTTTAGCAAAACAGTGTGAAATAAATGTCTCAGAGCTTCCTGTATCTATCAAAGCAGAAGTAGGAATGTTGTTTACCTGAGCTTGTACTGTAGCATTTTCAAGAACAGTAGAGGCTGCAATAAGCGCCGAAGATGAAGAAGTTTTAGTAGATTTGCAGACATTTTTCCAATGACCTATTTTCTGGCATTTTTCGCATGAGTCATTCAGTGCAGGGCACTGCTGACGTGTTTTATGTCGCTGACGACCACAAAAATAACATTTTTGAAAACTTGAGCTTCCAGTTTTTACAGCTGACAAATTTGTTTCTTTACATGAATTTTCTGAAGAATTATTTGAAGTGGCATTAAGAGTTATTTCAGAAGAGTAAGAAGCTGATTGATTTCTGGCAGATTCCAAGGCACGTGCTTTTTCAATAGCTTCATCAAGAGTTAGCTTGTCAAACTCCAAAAGTCTCAGTCTTATCTGATGAGAGCTGAGGCCCCGGATAAATGAATCACGAATGTATGTTTTCCTATGAGTTTCAGAATCAACATCTGCAAACCCACAATTCTTACTCAGTTGTTGTAAAGCTTGGTTATATTGGTCAATTGTCTCATCTGAAGACTGTTTTCTAGTTGCCAATTTATGTCTAGCGAATATTTCATTTATTGGTTCTACATATGCAGATTTTAGTGCGTCAATAGCCGAAGTATATGAATTTTTGTCGGCAATTGTTTGATAAACAGAATGAGATAGAAAGTTGGTAAGCAACCGCAACTTACTTTCATCATCGATGTCTTCTTCGTCAAAAGATGCGAAAATAAATTGTAATGAAAAACCTCTGCATTCTAGGCTTTATTGATCAGTAATGAATTCATAACAGATTCAAAATTAGAATAAATAGTTCAACATCTGATAACAGAAACATAAGAAGAAAACACTAGTCATATGATGATTCAATATCATCACAACACTTTTCCTAAAGAAGTGAAGGAGTAGGTACCTTATGCAATTAGAGGATACTAACTAATACTTTTTTCATATCCTTGATATAACTCAACCTGATTTACTTTACAATTCAACGTCATTATATCTGCATATGGTATGGTTTCTTACACTGAATTATTGTGCGTATACTTTGCATTTGTATCTTTATGTTTTTTCCGTGGAATTGCTTTATGTGAAATGATTTCTTCTTTCATCACCCCTTATAGAGTGAGAGGTTAATTCCATTTGATAAATTTGGTAGTCAGTGTATTTTAATAATTGTATATCCTATTATAATAGCTAGGAGGACTTCAGTGGATAGGTGTGGAACACTGATGATGAAGTCAGTCCAAATACTAGGCTATGCAGATGATATTGGCATACTTGGTAGATCTATGATGCCTGTGAAAAATGTAGCAATGGAGCTGGAGGAGGGTGTTGGGCTAGAGATAAACACTGAAAAAACAAAAGTATTGCTCCAGAGTAGACAGCATCGAAATGGACTCGGACAACTCATATAATGTGGAGGGAAGCACTATGAAGTAGATGACTATTTCACTTACCTAGGGAGTTGCATAACGGATACTAATGAGGAACTCAAAGAAGTTCAAAAACGTATCACTGCAGCCAACCGCACATTTTTCTCCCTTATATGGAGATATATGCATATTCAATTATATGCATAACATCAATTATATGCATATTCAAAGCTAGGAATGTACACCGTAAATGCAAGATAAAACTATATAAAAACTAGGGGGAGAACGTTTCTAAGTGCGCTAGAGGAAGGTTGTGTGAGAGGATTGGTTTTAGGAATGTAGGAAGTTGAAGAGTTATTACCTATGTTTAGTAGAGAGAGTAGATGTTATTGTGATATTTGTCAATAGATAGTGTTTGAATTAGTTAATTTGTTAAAATTTGTTGAATGAGAATTGATCCTAGAGGAATTTTTCAATAATTATTGGAAAAACACAGTTTTATTTTGTCACATCCACATACATTAGGCATTAGAAAGGATAGCAGTTTTGAGTTGAAACCAACACAGCTTCAGCTGTAGTATTGTAAGCATCTGCAGCTGAATATGGGTTTGTTTCAACATAAAACACCACCAGTCCTGTTTAAATTTCAAATACCACAATAACATCTACTCTCTCTACTAAACATAGGTAATAACTCTTCAACTTCCTACATTCCTATAACCAATCCTCTCACACAACCTTCCTCTAGCGCACCTAGAAACGTTCTCCCCCTAGTTTAGTCTCTACGCGGTCATCACTTTCTCAGCTCACCGATTCAAAAGTTCAATTTTTTGGCCTGAGTGATTACTCCGCTATTATAAATGTTTAATTTATTTGAGCGGGGTGTTTGAATCGTTCATATTGCAATCAGTTTGTCAATAAGGCTTTGATTGGAATAAACCTAGCTTAGTAAGTTTATTTATCCTACTAAGTAGTTTAATGAGCAAAAATCGGTGGCAATATATGGTTTACCATTTATGTAAATCACTTTATTAGTTTATTTTTGGATAATTTTCCCGAAAATTTTCCATTTTAGATGCTCTTTAAATTTTTCATTCATAAATCTATTTTCGCTTGCAAATTTTCACCAGGATAATGTTTTGTGAAGAGTTTATCAACTAATCATTACCAGTTAATGGGAATTTCATGAGAATATACATCTAATAGTAGAAATATTGAAGAATTCCAAAGTTAATTTGTTTTTTCTTCATTTCAAAAGAAATTTGACATTGAAATTCCTTACACTGCCCTTCATCTTTCATGTCTATTAATATGTTGTACATTTCTTTCTTGAATGTCACACTGTAGTAACTTTATTTTATTTTTACTTTCCTTGCCCTATTACCATAGGTAAGGAAAGTATTGCTTTCCGAAAAAAATTAAGATACCCCAACTTCTAAATTTCTATACGTTTCAAGGTCCCCTGAGTCCAAAAAAGTGGTTTTTGGGTATTGGTCTGTATGTGTGTGTGTGTGTGTGTGTGTGTGTGTGTGTGTGTGTATAAGTGTCTGTGTACACGATATCTCATCTCCTAATTAACGGAATAACTTGAAATTTGGAACTTAAGATCCTTACAATATAAGGATCCGACACGAACAATTTCGATCAAATGCAATTCAAGATGGCGGCTAAAATGGCGAAAATGTTGTCAAAAACAGGGGTTTTCGCGATTTTCTCGAAAACGGCTCCAACGATTTTGATCAAATTCATACCTGAAATAGTCATTCATAAGCTCTATAAACTGCCACTAGTCCCATATCTGTAAAAAATTCAGGAGCTCCACCCCATCTATGCAAAGTTTTATTTTAGATTCCCAATTATCAGGCTTCAGATACAAATTAAACAAGAAATTCCAAGTGGAAAAGATTGAACATGAAAATCTTTACAATTAATGTTTTGTAACATTTTCACCTAAAATTGAAAATAAGCTCGTAATTCGAGAAAATGTGATAATTCAATTGCAAACTGTTAGCAACTGTTGATTTTATTAAATCATTCACCATGAAGAGATAGCAGAGCTCATGTGTCTCCAGCGTTATTGTCCTGTCACAAGCTGGCTTAGATCTTTGAATAGTAGACTTGAGATGCACGTGAACACTAGCGTCAGGTGATCAATTTTCACAACGGCAAGGAAAGTTGTGTGAGTGCGCCACACCAGATTTTTAGATTTATTTTTTGTATGCTATGATTCATCAGTTGAGAAACACTGGCTTGCTACAAACTTGAAATTTACCTGTTGAGTAATATCATAGACATAGCTCTTTTGTGTTTATGCTATATAGCCTAGCAACATTTATTAATCTACAATAAATAACTTCAATAATTTTAAGGCTGTGTAACATTTTATTTGGATTAGGCCTATATCAAGTCAACAAAATAAAACATTTTTTGCAAGAAAAATTGTTTTTCTTATCACTTTTGAGATATGAACGCCTAAAGATTAAATATGTGTAACAGATTATTTTAAATTTTGTAAGCGATAAATACTCACAGACCCTTCCGGTGGCTTTTGACCTCGACGACCATGGTTCTTCCCTGATGCGGATGATGCATCTCTGCTGTCATCGGGTGCTGGGCTTGAGCGGGTTTTGGAGGCGTCTGCGAAGCATCTTCGATCTGCCACTTCATGGTTCCTGGCTAATCGATTCCAGCTGAATGAGGACAAGACCCAAAGGATCATCTGCAGCTTGTCACGAGAACTGCGTGACTCTCAGAATCCAGTAAAGCTGCTGGGTTTTGTCTTGGATTGCAAACTCAGCTGGAACAGTCATTCACAGCAGGTAACCAGCCGACTCTCCCGCATTTGCTTCCTGCTGCTCAAGATGAGGGGCCTGATGACGGAGAGGTATCTGGTAATGATGTATCATGCTCTCTTCCATTGCCACATCACTTATGGATTGCTCCTGTGGGGTCATTCGGCAGGGGCTGCTGATGTTCTGAGGCTGCAAAAGAGGGCTTTAAGAATTATAACAGGCAGCGACTATCTTGCCCACTGTAAGCCCATCTTTGCTCCCCTTGGTGTACTGACGGTCTTCAGCCATTACATCCTCCTGTGCTTGTCAAGAGGATTCAGCATACTCTAGCTGCCCGTAGCTAGAACCACAACACCAGGCGCAGTGAGCTGTTGGATGTCCCCAGTAGACGCCAACATCGATCACAGGCCAGTTATAGGATCTCTGCCCTGAAATTCTACAACAAGCTGCCTAGTAGTGTGAAGCAATTGGATAAGGCCGCCTTCAGGAGACCCGTCCGGAAGCTGCTGTGTGATAAGGCATACTACAGTGTAAATTAATTTGTGATAATTTGAATTTTTACTGGAAGCACGATCACTGGATCACTGCCATCTGTACTATTACAGTTTGTGTTGAATTACGGTACGTGTTTTGATTTTTTGACGCTATCGATCCCACAATATTGTGGGTAATGGATGAAGCAGAAGGTATTAAATAACTATACCGTGAGGAATGTATCCTTAAAATTGCATGAAGTTATCTCTATTACCAAATTTTAAATGATCTGTTTCAATATTCGAACTTTAGACGCTCATATCTCAAAAAGTTTCCTGAGAAAATTATTTTATTTTGATAACTTGAAAGTAATCAGATCGAAAAACTTGTAAAACTTACACTCGAGATAAAAAATATCACGAGTAAATTGATTTTTTTTAACTTGTTGCATAGCCTTAATTTCCAATACCGTACAATTTAGACCGAATCTTATCTTGAATTTGATTTTACTAATGGCCAGCACACGGAAATCTAATCAAATTTAACAGCCGTGAAATAATGTCATCGAATGGACCAGTGACCGAATCTGACGATGCTATGTTTATCATTTTACGGTGTTCAAATTTAATTCGATTTTCATGCAAGTGACCCCGAACTTGCTAATTTCGCAATATGGCAGTTACTGATTAGTTTGTCGTTTGCTACTGATTTGCTATTTGTAAATTTGTTCAGAATGGACATAGTTTGCAATATTACCAGTACTGATAAGTGTGTCATTGTTTTACAGTGGGAATCCAAATCAAGGAGGAACCGAACCCTCCACAGACAACCGCATCCGTAGAACCAGCTAAAGCGAGATCACTTGAACCAAAACAAGACAGCGTTTTCGACCATCCTGCTCTCAGTGTGCCAATACAAGTCAAGCCAGAAGCCAAGGAGCCAGTTGAGCTGCCCACAAAATTTCGAATTCACATCCACCAAAACAACTCCTACCACGATATTGAAGTGCCAATCAGTGCTGAGGCCGACCGCAAGCAATTGCACGATCTCATTTTCGAAAACAGCAAACAGGGCATGTTATCTCAACCCAAGTGTGATAAAACCGAGGGAAAAAATTGTCAAGACCACAAACGGTTCAATGATGTTGATTTATCGGAAGAGCCTGGTTCCAGAAACAAAATGGTCCAAAACTTCAAGGGGCCTTTGATTACTGTTCCGAGAGGCAGCGAAATCTTTCCTCATCACCACAGCGGCTCCGGTACAGTGATCTCTAGTGGAGTTGCAAATGAGAGTAGTATTCCTCTCCCTGAACATAAGAGTATCTCAGTCAACACTCCTACTCCCTCGACTACACAGTTCATGCCAGATGAAGAGTTCCCCTATGATAAAGCAGAAAAGTTCCACACAACCACTCCGGCTGTTGAGTTCCCCTACAACAATAGCATACCAGCTGACAAGTTTCCGAATCCGTTCTACCATCCGACGACTTCTAATGAAATGACAACCCCAAACCCGACCAACAACCAATCAAATGCTGACGATGAAAGCGATGCTTATGTGGTCTTGGAACTTGTCGTTGCCGTCATCTTTTTCGGATCGTTCTGCTCCATTCTGTATTACTTCTATGCGGGAAGTATTCGCAGGTAAGTCTAGTTGAGCATTGCGCACACCTGTGCGAGACACGAGTGCGGGATGATTTTATAACTATTCAAATGTGGCTTTAAACTGCATCATCCCGCATCAGTGTGTGCAAAGCCTCACATTGTTGTGACGAAACAGTTTCACAGATAAATGTGGTGTTAACAATTTTGAAATATTCGTAAAAGACAGTATTATTGTTAGATTACTCCCCCCAAACTGTCTGAATTCCTTAGAAATAACCTCAGTGTTGACAGTTTTTAACCATTGCTGATAGTTAGAAGAATTTTGTTTCAGCTTTAACGAAAATCTTTAGAAATGGGAGAAAAGTTCAACAAGGCTATCAGCACCAATTAGAATATTTAGTTACATACTAACTGTTTTGAAAAATGGCAGTTTTTTTTTATTCTGTTGAAGCAATTTTCTACCATTACGCAAGCATAGTATTATTGTATTTATCTGAAAATGCAGCATTGTTTGCAGAGAGTTTGTTCTCTCTTATTGAAAGATAAATCGTTTGAAAGGGTTGGGAGGGGAATGAGTGATCTTCAGCACTTTTCTCTCAACGTTTGAAAAGAGCATGAGAGCGTCAGTCTCTTCCACTTGAACCTCTTTCTTCTTCAACCTCTTCTTACGCGTGGCGTGTCATGTCGAACAAAAAGCGCGTTCAGTGGATGTGTGAATGTGAGGGGGGCTTTGATTTACACACCAACAACCCGTCAATAGTCCTTCAATTCTGTCTGAACTGAGCATTATTCAAATTATTCAACTCATTCATCTCTATCAAGATTTTTCTCTCGTTTTCATGCTCCACCACTTTTCACTCATGGATTTTATTTATAAAGCAACGAACGGTTGTTGCAGCAAAGTTCTTTGTTAATGCTTGTTATCTAAATAATCAATTATCACACAATCTTTATGCAATAAATAAAGTTCCATGTAGGCCTATCATTAATTCGCTCAATTAATGTGGCATGCGTGGCGAGCATGACAGTGCTCTCCAGTAGCGCTGCCACCACCACGTTTTTAGGGTCCTGGGCCCTGCTACTTCTATAGGATAATTCAAATAAATACGCCAATTCACCAAAACAATCTCACTCTATTGAAAAAATCCCATAACAAACATCTATACTCTCTCTCTCTCTCTCTCTAAACATAATCACTCCTCAATCACATTACTAAAAACTACATCTCACTATCTCACGCACAACCTTCCTCTAGCGCGTCTCGGAACGTTCTCCCTCTAGTTTCGCCTCTACGCGGTCATCACTCTCGCAGCTCACCGGTACTAAAATCCAATTTGGTGGCCTGAGTGATGACTCCGCTATTCTAATAATTGTTATCCTATGAGAGCGAGGTGTTTGAATTGTTACATCACCCCTCCGCATGAAAAAGATGTGGCGTATACATTTACTGGCACATCTTTAAACTAAGTTGAAATCAAATAAAATTTAAATCCTAACAATATCGTTATATATGGTTAATACATTTTCAAAAATGTATAACATAAAATTCAAGGAGAGAGAGTATCATAGTTATACATTCGAATGATGAATCTAGTCTAATTTTACAAACAAAGAATTATTGGCACAGAACAAAGCAGAGTCCATCTTAACACATTAGGCTACCATAAAGTTCTCCCACATAAAGTTTTAAATTGCTAATCATTATAGTCCCACCACACATTGGTCACTTTTGAACACCCAGCGATTTTGATACTGTTGAGTTGACTCCTAGGCAGTGTCGTTGCCGAATGTCGTCTCCTGCATGATCTTTTCGAGGTGACCGCCTCCTTCAACTCGGATGGTGGTGTGCCTGTGGCTCTGTTGCTCTGGCCGCTCTGTCCGTCTGCAAAAGGCACTCCTGCGCGACAACACAAAAACTACGACCAGTATCAAGTTAATACTTATAGAACATAATACATTATCAAATACAGAAATAAATTCAATTAAGAAGACAATTTCCTATTACATTAAACATAAATTATTCTCATGATTCAATATATTATATCTTTCCAAGTCAATTCTGATGTCTTTATTGAATACAGTAGGGCTCATAGTACAACGCTGGTTTTATTCTGTTTACATGTACAACTACGTTCTTTCCTCTTACTCTCAATACTACATTCAGTTTCGATTTAATTTCTAAAATTAGATACGGTCCTCTCCATAGCTTTGACAATTTTTTCACTCTCTTTTAATTTGTGGTACAAAGAGATAAACTTTTTGTCCTACACGATATTCACTTGTTTTAGACTTTTTGTCGTACTGCTTCTTCTGCGTTTTCATTGCCTTCTCTTGGCACTCAACTGACATTTCTTTTATAGTTTTTAATCCACTTCTAAGATCTTCTATATAATTCGAATAAATCTCTGTACCTTCAGTTAATATGAGATCAGCTTCAAGCGGTGTTCTAATTTTTTTCCGAATACCATCTTATAATGCCATTTTTAATGCCCCCATGACCGCTATAAGGAAGATCATGGTGGAGACGAATAACTTTCTCTCGAATTCTTCTTGGTATAACAATCAACTTCTTATCATGTTTCTTGAAGTGAATGATCCCTTCTGGACTCAATTTGAAACTAGGATACTCTCGAAGGCGCTGACATTCTTCGTCTGCTTTCTGCTTCTCTCTTATGATTTCAAAGTCTAACAATGGAAGATTCTCAACTGTATTCTTGTATATAACTCTGCTTAAACAGTCTGCATTCGAGTGTTTAACACCAGGTTTGTGAATCGTACTCAGCTAACTTCAAAGCCTATCTGGTTAGTCTACTTGATGGATCTTCCAGTGATAAAAGCTACTTGATAGCACTATGATCAGTAGGCCTATGTAGAGTGAATGATCTACCATAGAGGTAACATCTAAAATATTTAACAGCCCACACAACTGCTAATAGCTCTCGCCCTGTTACATTGTAATTCTGTTCAGCTGAATTGAGTTGTCTAGATGCATATTCAATAACATGTTCAACTCCATTGATTTCCTGAGCTAAAATTGATCCAATTGCAAAATTACTGGCGTCTGTGCTAAGAATAAATGCTTTTGAAAAATCTGGATAAATAAGGAGCGGTTCTGTGATTAGTTTTTCTTTCAACTTTTGAAAAGCGGTTTCACATTCTTCGTTCCAGTCAAAATTTTGATTTTTTTTATTAATTGTGTAAGCGGTTTGGCGATTTTGGCGAATTTTGGAACATGTCTTCTGTAATAACTGCATAAACCTAAAAAACCACGGATCTCTTTCTTATTTTTAGGTCGAAACTCTTTGATTGCCTCAATTTTCTTAGGACATGGCTTGATTCCATCCCTGTTGACTATGTGACCTAGACAACTTATTTCTGGCTTAGCAATTTGACATTTTTTCAATTGAACTCTCAAATTGACTTCTCTAAATCTATCCAATACTTAATACTTTGGCTATAACTTCAGTGTGCTGATCTATTGTAGGGCTAAATATTAAAATATCATCCAAGTACGGTAGGCATGCTTTTCCTTTCAATCCTAACAAGGTAGAGTCTACAATTCTTTGAAACACTGCTGGTGAATTGATAAGTTCCATTGGCATTCTTGTATATTCATAATGCCCATCAGGAGTACTGAAAGCAGTTTTTTCTTGACTCTCAGGGTGCATTTTGATTTGGAATAATCCATAGTTCATATCAAGTGCTGTGAAATATTTGCTACCTCCTAATGAATCTAATGTCTCGTGGATATCAGGTAAAGGCCATACTTCTGGAACTGTAATTTTGTTAATTTCTCTAAAATCAATACACATTCTGTATGTAATAACATCAGGACATGGTTTTTTCGGAGCAATAACAACTGGTGCTGACCACGGTGATAAACTGGTCACAATGATTCCTTTGTCTAGCTGTTCTTGTATAAGTTTCTTTAAAACATCTCTCTGTGAATGTGGTACCCTGTACGGTCTTTTATTAATAGGGGGGTGATCACCAGTATTAATTTTGTGTTCTACTGTTGATGTACAGCCTAAATTCTCAATTCCTTCAAGACTAAAATGTCACTATATTTGCAAAGTATATTTCTCATCTTAATTCTCTCTTCATTATCCAAATGACACAATTTTCCTTCTAATTTAGCTGCAAACTTCTCTGTTCTCTTCCTAGTTAGCTTCACTTCTTTATAGTTAGCATTGTGTTCATCATTGGTTGATTGAGAGATTGAGACTCTTCAACATTACAAATTAATGTGTTCTTATATAATGTTGAATCTTCATTGGTTACATTTGTTACTTTAGTCCAACACATACCATTTATTACTTTAGAAAGACTTCGGCCTATTAAAATTCCATGGACTTTAACTGTTACAGGCTCTGTTATTATTACTTTGTTTTCTAATTCATTTTTCAATTCTGATTTGATTGATTTTTTTTATTTATTTATTTTTTTTTTATTTGAAACTTCTTTATTGTTATTTTTATTTTTATTGTTTTTTCCCAATTTGATTTGTACTATTCTCTCCGATCTAGCAGGTATTGTGAGATTGGTTCTACAATATGCATTAACATGAATTGTCGATTGTGAGCGTAATTTTGAAGTTATCGGTTTTGATTGGATATACTTTTCTTCTATTTTCGAATTTATAAAATCTGTTTGAGTACTTTCTTCAATTTTCATACTTATAGTTTTTGATTGAGTATTTTCTTTTTCAACCTTCATATAGCCACTCTTCTTGTAATCTTCATTGGAACTGTTTCTTTATAAGTCGCGCAACTTGCCTTCCTTCCATAAATAATATACTACGATCAAGGTCTAGGACTGACTTTTTAATTTTGAGAACATCATATCCCAGTATTGCAATATAGGTGTCTGGTAAGTCAACTACTATCAAGTCGCATTTTACCTCCCATTCAGTTTTATAACTTGCCTCACTGTCCCATGCACTCGCATAAGGGCTCCAGGGATGCCTCTAATTAGGATGATGTTGCTTGGAGTAATTGTGCCAGTTACGATTTGTCTTGTGATAAGGGATACCTTTGTTCCCGTATGAACTACAATCTTTCCTTCCACTCCTCCAATACTACCATCCACAACTAATTCTTCGGCACTATTTTGGTATAATGTAGTTACAATTTTGGGCTTACTTCGTCTCGCCTGTCCAGACCTATTACAAAAGTGATCTGAATTTACTAATGTTTGGGGTTCCCAACGGCGGTCTTGAGCTCCCCGTTGTCGTTTAACAACATCTCTTGATCTTTTCGGTTGTCATTTATATTTTTCCCACTTCCCCAACAATTGTGTGCAAGATGTCCTCGCTTGTTGCAATTGTTACAAAATTTATCTGCGGAATATTGTTTCATTCTTCATTCAATTTCTAGATGACCCTTTCTCTTACAAAAGTTACAAACTCTAATGCCCACTTGTTGAGTGTCAGTGTGTACAACTCTCTTCCTAAAATCTCTAGCGATGTGTCCAATCTTCCCACAGTTATAACATTTTTTTTGAGTTATTGTACTAAATTTTACTAGATGGTTCCTGTTAATTTTGGAAGGGTTTTCTATCTAGGTTGAAAATCGCTATGGCTGTTGCTACTGCTTCTTTAAAGGAATTTGATACGAGTTTGTTTCCCTATTTCACCATGTAATCCTCTTAAGAATGACTCCATGGCTCTCCTATCTGATTCTTCTCTTAGTATTTTATTAGCTTCATCACTTGCTGTTACTCTAATCGTCTTCCTACTAATGTTCATGACTCGGTCTGCATATTTTTAAATTGACTCTCCTTTATTTTGTTGGATTGATGCCAATTGTTCATAGTAATAACGACTTGGTAGGCTATCACCAAAACGCTCAACTAAAGCTGCTCTTATTTCAGCTGCAGATTTTGCATTCCTACACCTATCATCTGACTTGAAAAACAATAATGCACTTCCAGTAAGTTTTAATCCGATAATTTGTGTCTTTTGAAATTCTGACTAGCCACACAATTGAGAGATTCCATCAACAGTGTCAAGAAAAGAATAAATTTGATCTGACTGCTCTCCATCGAATGTTGGGATACTGCTAACTAAATCGGAATTAGGTTTGACATTTTGCTCAGGGGGTGTAACAATTTCTACGTCTACTAAATTTGTATCTTTTCTATTTAGGTCTCTGTTAACAGTTTTGTTTAGTGTGATACTAAGCTGATTTAATCTTCCTGCCCTTCAAAATTAACTCTCTCAGCCATTTTAATTTTTTATAATTAACCTTTCATTTTCATAAATAAATAACTCTCATAAAACAATAAATTTACTCTATCAGCTCTGTGTGACCTAAATAATTTCCAGAAATCTTTTCATTCTATATGATTTTATAATAAACAATATTGATATCTGACCTGATAAAACATGAAATAAATATTAATAAACATTAATTAATCATTTTTGCATGAAATAAACATTAATAATTTGAAATGGGCTCTAAATTGAATGTAGACCTAACAATTTCCTATCATAAAGTTAATTCATTGGGAAGTCTATCTCCAACACTATAATTCGATAAATATATAAATAATAACAATAATATTTTCAATACAAGAAGAGCTGTATAAATCGCTCACCAAATTTAATTGTTGATGTCTTCATCTCCATCGTAGAATGCCGCAAACGTTGCCCCAATATATCCATGTTATTACAGTTGTCATCCGTTGTCATCAGAGTCGTGTAGCCTGAAGAGCGATAAACCTGGAGACGTATCGCCAACACCCAAAAGTTGGAGGGTCACGTCACACCTCTGCCAATCCCCACCTCAACGTTTCGCTGGTTCGCTGCCCGCGTTCTGCTGACTTAAGACACTTCCGCTTCCCAGAGTTCAATAATCGCGCCCGGTTTCATATTTCATCCGAAAAATTTTCCGAAATCACTGTTCAACTATCTTTAAAATCGAATTCAATAAATTTTCTTGCTGCATGATTTTTGAGACGTCAACGTTTTTTAGAAAATATTTCTGAAAGGATTTGATTTATTGAACTATGAGTTTAAGAAATGTTGCCTTTTGTCCGAATGCATGTAGAAATAAATTTATACTGTTCATTATTTAGTAGTTAATAAAGTTCCCTTCATCTTCACAAACTAGAGGAACACATAATCAAGAGTTCAACAAGATCACGTCCACATATTCAAAAACGAATTAAAATTTAGTAACACTTAACAATGAACTTTGAAACTATCACGGCACCAATTATATCTCTCGGAGACTAGGTTTTACTGTTCTTTCACGGTTGAAATACTTTGAACAAGTTTTCAGAGTTCGGATCCCACCGCCAAGTCACCACTTGTGGCGTGCGTGGCGAGCATGACAGTGCTCTCCAGTAGCGCTGCCACCACCAGGTTTTTAGTGTCCTGGGCCCTGCTACTTTTATAGGATAATTCAAATAAATACGTCAATTCACCAAAACAATCTCACTCTATTGAAAAAATCCCATAACAAGAATATATATATACTCTCTCTCTCTCTCGCTCTCTCTCTCACTCTCTCTCTCTGAACATAAACACTCCTCAATCACATTACTAAAAACTACATCTCACAATCTTCCCCTAGCGCGTCTCGGAACGTTCTCCCTCTAGATTCGTCTCTACGCGGTCATCACTCTTTCAGCTCACCGGAACAAAAGACCAACATTAATTTGGCTCTACACTAAAATATTTTTGAAATTTTAACGCCATCATTTTGAGCTCGTTTTGAGCTGATTTGAGCAACTTTTATTTCGTTTTGAGCACCCACCGTTTTCGAGATAGTGAGTGGAGTTGGCCTCAAGCAGCCACCCTTCCACCAAGCGCTCGTCAATCTTTAGAAATAGATACATTTCTGATGTAGAAGATTTACATTTACATTATACATTGCTAAGTGGAAACCACTTTCCCAATTATTCTATTAGGAATAACATTAAATGTTCTATTATTCATTGTTCGACATCGCATTTATTTTGCTTACACATACAAATTTGTTTTCTTGTTAGAATACTTGGAATTGTTAGAACCATTCATGTTCTGTTGATTCAAGCTAAGTTAATTTACCATCCATAGTTTAGTTTTCATAACGATTGAAACGATGTTGTCAGAACAACAACTTATAGTGATATTCACGTTTTAAAGCCAGCACCTGATTTATTATTCTTGTCTGTCATCAGATAAAGCATATAGCTCTATCCTTTTTCAACTCCACACCGTTGCTCAATCGTTTGCCATGAACGAGAATATTTAATCTCAATTTATGAAAATGTAAACGTAAAGATATTGTAATTTCTTGGTGAATAGACTATAATAATAATTAATAATTATTAATAAGAATCAACAATTAATATTATAAAAGATGTGCCGAGCTGACTTGAATCTCACCTATCTGCTATATATTTGGTGGTGGAAAAAACGTGGCAAATATGACGTCATATGACTTCCACTGACTTTGAAACGTGAATCACACTTTAGAAAATTAATGAACTAGTTTTTATTGTTACACCATCATGCATTTCAAGTGAACAAATTGTTGTGGATTGTGTTACAGCTGCAATCGAAGACAGATTCTGATTGAGGAGGACGAAGAGGAAGGAATTCGCATGGAGATGAATCCTCGCAACACCGAGGAGGAGGAGAATGACGAGGGGAACGAGGGGGAGACTGACGCAATGGCAGTGGCCCCGCTCTAGGTCCAGCGTAAGTCAGCGTCATAATTAAAGTAATTTTCACTTATAACATCTTATGAATATTATGATTTTATTATTTTCAAGCTATTATGATTTTATTATATTCAAGTAATTATGACTTTTTTTAATTGAACTATATCGATTTATAGTTTTTATGACGATTGATTTGAGTAATTATGATTTTATATTATCCAAGTAATTTGAAATTGAGAAATTTGACTTCCACTAAGATGTTGTGGTACATGTTTATGATTTGGATTATACAGGGTGGTTATAAAAGGACTTTACAACTTTGAAAGCACATAAGTATTTATTGACAACTTACAGAATTGATAAAGGTGTCATTTTGTTACAAAACTCTTGAAGTTTAAGGTGTGGGTGTTATTTTGGTTCGATGAGACAGCCGTTGGTAATGCGACATACATTTCACCGATAATCGATTTCTTGCCGCACTCGTACCAGCATCGATCCAATCTCGTACCACACTCGTAGCGATCCGAATGTGATCCAATTACGGAGGTCATAGTCTGGTAGAGACGGAGCATAAACCTTATCCTTAATGAAACCCCATAGGAAGAAATGAATCGGTGTTAAATCCGGTGAGCGAGGTGACCATGCAATTGACCCTGCTTGGTAAATTCAGCTAAGTTTAGGATTTTCTAGACATTCCTTTTCAACTTTCAGCTGGATAGGTCGTGAAGGGCCAATTAATTGCATGGCCACTTCGATCACTGCATTTAACACCGATGCATTTCTTCCTGTGGGGTTTCATTAAGGATAATGTCGCATTACCAACGGCTGTCTCATCGAACCAAAATAACACCCACACCTTAAACTTTAAGAGTTTTGTAACAAAATGACACCTTTATCATTTCTGTAAGTTGTCTATAAATACTTATGTGCTTTCAAAGTTGTAAAGTCCTTTTATAACCACTCTGTATTTTGTTTATGATTTGGATTATATTTTGTTTAGGCATTAAGTAATCGAACTATATCGATTTGTAGTTTTTAAGATGATTGATTTGATTATATATGATTTTATAACATTCAAGTAATTTAAAATTGAGAAATTTGACTTTCACTAAGATGTTGTGGTATATGTTTATATTTTGGATTTTTATTTTGTTTGGGCTCTAAGTAATCGAAATATATCGATGTGTAGTTTGTAAGACGATTGATCAATGTAGATCTATTAAAATTATTGGAGAATTTTTCTTAGACGGCAGGAATTAGTTGACTGGGCTCATATTTTATAATATTATTCATAACTTTAGATAGATGGCAGAAACTGGTTGACTGGCACCATATTGTTTATGTTATACAGATTTGGACGACTGAAGTTATCTGAACCTCAGGATTTGTATTTTTATGAAACATTTGCATAATTTTTCTTAGACGGCAGATATTTATGGAATATCCATCTTGCATTACCTTTTTATTTATGAGATTCGTATTTTTATAAAACGATTGAACTATCTACATTGATCTTCTAGTTTTGTATTTTAATTTAAATATTGCAACATTTTCATCAGACAAACGGAATTAGTTGATCGGGTTCATCTTGAAAATTCATTGTTTTTTAAGATTTGCGTTCTCATAAAATTCATGAAAATAGATTTGTATTGGCAGAATTTTCATAAGGCAGAAGAAATTAGTTTACTTTGCTCACTTTGCGCAATATATTTATGATGATGAAAAGTTTCATAAAACGACTGAAGGTCATTGATCTTAAAAAATTGTATTCTCATGAAACTATTACAGAATTTCCATCAGGCAGTAGAAACAAATTGGCTGAGTATAACTTATTTTGCACAATTTATTTATGATAAGACTGCTAAGGTACATCATTCTTAAACACTTTTATTTTCAGTAAACTATTGCAATTTTTTTATTACATGGTAGACATTGGGTCCATCTTGCAAATATATGTATGATGTAAATTTTTGTAAGATGACAAAAATAAAGTAAGTTCATAGTATTTCAATATTTGTATTTTTATAAAATTAACTGAAAATAGATTTGTAATTGCAGAAATTTTATAAAGCGACTGAATTTCATTGATACTCATCAAACTATTGCCGAATATTTCTAAGAAAGTAAAGAATTAATAATCAAGAGAGTAGGATAATTATTCGAATTGGCTCATCCTGAGCTATTTATTTTTAAACCAATTTCATGTTTATTCCTCAAAACTATTGCATGTTTATTTTTTAAGACTATTGCATGTTTATTTCTCAATACTATTGCATGTTTATTTTTCAAGACTATTGCATGTTTATTTCTTAAGACTATTGCAGAATTGCAGAGATTAGATAGTTAGGCTCTTCCAGCACAATATTTCGTCATACTCATGCATTTTTATAAGACTATTGTAGATTCAAGATCATTACAAGAATTAGTTGACTTGCAGAAGCAAATTGATATTCAGGACATATTCTTGTAAGAGAATTTGAAAAAAACATTATTTTATACAGAATTTACTTGCGTTGAATAATAAAATAGGATTTTTTAAAGACAAGTGAACTTTTCTTGTACAAGTTCCGCATGTTCCGCATTGATTTTTACATGGACATTGATCACCTTGATTTATATTTTCATAAGACTATTCAAGAATGTACAACATATACGACAGAGAAATTTGTTGGCTACACTCATTGTTTGCTCAATTTGATGAGAGCTATGGTTATGGGTAAGCTACTAAAAAGAAAAATATTCAACTCAATTACAATTCAATTTCATTCAGAAATAAATACATTACATAATAAACAAAAATTATTAAAAGTTTGAAAATAAAAAATGAAAATTTAATTATTAATATTGATAGTAAGAATTGAATAAGAATATTGGAGAATATTTTTTATTGATAATAACAATTCAAATTTATTCATAAATAAATATACTACTCAATAAATAAACTTAACAAGTGTAAAAATAGTAAATTTAAATGTAATATCAATATTGACAATACTAATAATGATAACATTGATAATTATATTAATATATAATATTAAGACGATAGGTTTCAAGAAATGAAACAAGACACAATTTTGAGTAGATCTCGGAATTGCACTACCACACCAAACGAATTTCCGAAATGTGCTGGCAAAAGATAAAATAAATAACTAAATAAAACTATCGAATTAATTTTGCAAAATGAATAAGAAATTACACAAGTTATAAATGGAATTCAAACCAATAACTTGCTAACCTATCAAATATGCATTCAGCAAAAGTTATTTTTTACTGATTCTGATCAAACAAGTATGTGTTTGACTCCAAAAGCATTCAGACTTAACCTCAAACGTAAAAACCACGTATGACTCCAGTAGTATAATATCTCTCCACATCTACAGATATGATCATGATGTATTTTTTTAGGGCTACTCAATAACACTTAACAAAAAAACTTAAGTCGAAAGATGTTGTTTTTTTCTAATCTAAAGGTTACTAGTTATCTATTCATTAAACAAATATATATTTTTATATACGGTGGTGTTATGCATGTGATATGTTGTAAGTGAAGACTGAATAACTTTCAGAGTCATTTTGAATAAATAATAATAGTACTAAATAATAACTCTAAGTACGGTACTAATAAAGTTAGTAACTGTTTGTCATCTCCTATAGTAATATTCACTCAGAAATATCAGTTTTGAGAGCGTTTTTTGTAAGGACAGTTCAACGCCTTGTACACACCACTGCGATTTGCATGACGGCGCCGGCGAGAAATTTAACTAAGTTTAACAAATTTAACCGCCGGTTAAAAATTCTTCCACTTCCGTCATCGCAGTGGAGTGCACATGGTTTAAACAGAATCTCTCAGTTTAGATAGTCAGTGCTTGGAGAAGCAATTAGAAGCTTGAACTTGAAAATTATTAGGTAGGTTATAAGTTTTTCTTTCAAGTCCAAGTCTGTCCAAGTGAGATTTATAGTGCATGTGCATTAATTGTTATGTTACTTTAGTCAAATTGTTAGCTCCAATCGTAATACAGTAATTGTAATGATATAGTTTTGGTAGAGCTGATCATAGTTCCTGTAGCATGAGAAATAGATTGTTAATGTAGACGTTTTCTATTACTTCACTTACAGTATCAGTAAAGAGAATTATATTAAATTTAAGAGGCCTCTTCCACTTTCACAATAGTACTTTCAATTTACTCTTCAAGTCTGGACGCGTTGCCTCCTTGTCTGCTGAAGATGGTGCTCAGTGCCCTGAAACACGTCCAAAATTGAAAAGTAAGCTGAAAGGACTATTGTGAAAGTGAAAGAAGTACTTCTTAGAATTTTGTAATTACCAATAGTTCAAGTTGTATGCACCTTTGAAGAAATTAAATTCTTTCAGTCAATTCAAAGTATTCATACTAAACTTGAAAACATTCTTCCATCCATGCATAATCTTTGTCAATTAATTATTCACTTCCAATTTTGTACCGTATAACTCTAACGATTTATTTTGAATCCCTTTAAACGTAATCGTAAATAAGGCTCAATAAAAACTAACCCCATTATCAAAAATAATGTATCTTCTATAGGGGCTCGAGTGTATATTTCAATAATTACGCCCCTTCTCACTTTCAACTTTATCAAATATGTAAGGCATGAATGAGAGAAATACTAATTTAGCATGTATGTTTTTGAATGCATTATTTATTATTGAATTTATTATTCATATGATTTGTAATTTTATCCATAAATAAATAAATAAAATAAAATTTTTAGACGTTTTCAAAAACAACGATTCAAGAAATAGTAAACAAGTTGATATATTTTAACCGAAAAACAATAAATTATTCAAATATGAGATAACAGTATCGAATAGCAAATTGATAACCAATTTTAAACTATTGAATATTTAGATATTCACTCTTTGGGTTAACAAAACAAAATTTACAAAAATTAATCGCTTATTCTGTGGTCGCTCTTAAATAATTAAAACTGAACAGTTGGATCTTATTATCCACTCTAGTTTTAGTTCCATTTCTTGAATATATCACTCCAAACTTTATAATTAGTATAAAGAAAGATAGAAAAAATAAAACTTTTTCAGTGTGAAATTCTCAAAGCATCACACCTCTTAAGTCTCCAAACAAGACAACCATTTATGTTTAAACTGCACGGTCCAAAATAGCTTATAATTGATCTCAAGATTAGATTTCTTAGATAAGTTTATATACACTTTTTAACTGAGAACGGATAATGGGCTCTGACTTTAAAATTCGAAAAGTATTTATTGATCTATTCAAGACCTTGATTTGCAGAACAAAGACCAATTCACTTTTAGTTTCTATGGAGCACGGAGTAAAATTATAAAGTTGCCTTTATTACTCATCTAATGAACTCGTTAGATAATAGAATACGTTCAGTTCTTACACATCAGAAGCTAAAACGTTAAACCAACTACGTGGAGCAATTGATTTTACGTCCTAACTTCTAACTCACATTTAATAAAATAAAAGAATGGGTCAATGTATGACACTTTTTACTACAAAATTCAGGAATTCAATTAATGTCAAATTTGTCAATCTTTTTAAATTATCCACTTCATTGGTCGCGAAATTGTAAAATATTATTTTAATTCTTCAGAAATACCTTGAAAATTTTTTAAATCCACTTCTAATGCTTCTGTAGTCGATTTTATTAACTTTTGGACGATCCTTGGGCACAATGAGAACGGGAAACCTCCGGTTTTTCAACAGTTTAAGGTTTACAGTGACTGTCATTTGTTTTTTGCAAAACTCTTTTGATTTATCAGAATAATGTATAAATTCTCTCTCTTGGAAATCAGGCTAATATCACTCAATCCCTCACAAATAGTGCTCACAATCCAAACAATATTTTATATCTAATTAATAAATGTAACCCTACTAGTAACTTCAGGTAAAACTCCATTCAAATTTTGTATGGACAGCCATATTTGGATTTTTCACGATCAGGGCTCTTCTTAATTTTAATGTATGATTAATTGATTTTTGGAACTTTATTCAACAATTCAACATAATTCATTCTTAATGCTTGGTCATTTTATTAATTTTAATCAGTTTTTAATTGGCGAGAAATTTTAATTCGAATATCTATTATCAGGTTACTCATTTATACTCTATGAACTGAACTATTATAATTCTTAAGGCTTTTGATTGAATCAGCTAATAATAATAATAATTTCTCTGAATGACATTGATTTGTGCATATAGAGGAGATTATTTTTACAAATATAGATACATATTTTTAATTGTATCTAATTCAAGAGTTTGTTAAACATAATTTCAATACTAATTATGACATCCCACCATAAAAATATGTGTTAGGGTGATTCTATTATTCTTATCTAGAACATGAACATCTTTAAACATTTCTAACATGTTTGAAGATTTTCATGTTCTAAATAAGAATAATAGAATCACCCTAACACATATTATTATGGTGCGGTAGTTTTAAAGTCAAGTATTAACTTTATAACTTTATTCATAAGTTACTCTCACTAAACTTTAGTCATTGTATAATATTGTTTTGTGCTAAAATTATAAAGTTAGCAATCATAAGATCAGTATTCCTTATAGTCATGTATTTCGTTATCATAACTTATACTTTCAAGGTTTGGGTTGCACGTTGCACTATAGTGAGGTCTACGTTATAATAGCAGTGTTTGATTGGCAATGGTATTGCTATCCTTGTCTATCATTCAACAAAGCGGATATCTCTATCTCTTTCTCGCTTTGCTCTGTTGCCAGATCATCTTTTAACAAAGTAAAATGAATAATTAATTAACAAAATACTTCATTTCAATTATGAAAATTCTCTATGAAATTATTGAAAAATATAACTTCTTGCGTAATAAAATATAATTGTTTTTTTTAAACTATAATGAACAGTTAATAAACCTGTATCAGCTACCGTCTATAGAAGGCATTGACAAGACAGAGGATCGACAACGTTTTCTCCTATCTTTCTCCACTGTCATTATAACGTGGTCCTCACTATAGGCCTACTTGTCGATCAGCATGAGTATTTATTTGAACAAAGCTATGACTTTCAATAAAAATGAAAATTTTCCTATCAAGTAAATTGTATTTCAAATTCATATTTATTGTAAAAGTTAATACTGTTATTGTGCTTTCTATAAAATAGGAACAAAATGGTGTTAAAACTAGATGATTGATTTCTTGAAAAGATGTATACTGTTATTGTTCTGAATTGGAAAAAATGTACATTCTAGTTACCAAACGCACAACTCTTGGAAGCTTGTGATTGTGTACTTATACTGTTTACTATTTCCATTATTTCTTGTACATTATTTGTATTTTTCCATTTGACATCAATTTGTTGTTTTGCATAGATTATAAAAATTTATTCAATAAAGGTTAATTCACATAAACTAATTTCAAAACTTGAAAAATATTAACATAAGTGGATCAATAAGTTCAGTATTCTAGGATTAGCATTGCTCTTCTAACTTGTGTTGTTCGGAATTGTAGAATTGAAATTATAAATCATCTTAAGGTGCGTACAGATTTACGCGCCGCGAACATGAGTAATTCTCTTTTAATCAGCTGATGCCAAACTTTTTATATCTATATCTTATACCGTTTCTGTGAAAATGCAGAGTCAGCTGATTAAAAGGAATTGCTCATGTTCGCAGCGCGTATATCTGTACGCACCTTCACATTCTTTTTTTGTCAACTTATCCATGAGAATTATGATTAATTGATTGAAAAAACATTATCTTATTATTATTAATTATCTATTGTTTTTAACTCTGTTTTTAATTTTAAATATCAGCTGATTAGCTGTTATTCAATGAGTTTTTAAAAGTTAAATTTCATTAACATGCAAATTTTAAATTTATCATTCAAGTAAGATGCTTCAATTATCCAAATTTATGTAATTGCCTAACTTACTAATGTTATCCATTCATATTCAGTAATTTTACTGGAGCACGTTTTAGAATTCTGATAGCAGTTTTTACGTTGATAAATCATGATTTTTTATGGACTTATCATTTTGATTTTAGAATTAAGCTTTTGATAAATATGAGTCTTGAAAATATAATGCAAGTATTAGTGTAAGGACATTATTGTAATGTGATTAGAAAATACCTAGATGTACTTTTCCTAGCCTAGCTTGCTTAGAATGCACTTATTAGTTTTTTTCTTGTGATATAACCTTATAAATTATTTTTCTGCATTGTGATAATAATTATTTATAAGAAGCAATTTTTATAGTCAATCTATGTAAGTTTTTAATGTTTTTTTGAACTCGTGTAACCTTTGTGTATTGGTGCTGTTCCTTTTAATTATTAAATTGATTGTTCAAACTTAAAAAATATTGTGTTGCATATCCATATTTTTTCACTATTTATATAAAACTTGAATTTTAAAACACTTATGAACACCTACATTCCTTACCACACATCTTGACATTAGAGTAAGTTTCTTAAGTTTGATGATGATCTACACCAGGACGAAGCGATCGTCACTAAGTGGTGATAAAAATAGTAAGTGCATTGTTCACTTCATATCTGTTTTAAAATTTCAGTTTTGAAAAATATATTTCATGTTTTTTGTAGCGTTTAAATTCTAGAAATATTTACAGTAGAAGAAGATATTAAGCGTGACATCGCCAAAAAACAGTGTAAGTTAAGTATAGATAATAATTGAATTCATAGTTGAAAATGATATATCATATTCATAGTTGGAAATGATATATTGTATGTTTCAATGTAGAAATAATAATAATTCAAATAATGAATAAAGTAAAATTTGTCAAAATAAAAAAAATCATAATTTTTTATTCTAAAACCACTTTTGTGGTATTAAAGAATATTCTTATTCCATTCAACATATTCTTTTAGGAAATTTTATGAGCTGTTAATGAATTATTAACATTGAAATTATTTTATTAAAATTCACTACAATAATGATTAATGGATTATGGAATATTGCCTATTTTAAATATTATAGCTTCTTTACAGACTCATTATTGATCAATATACCAAGAACCGAATTATGAGTTTCATGTACCGAAACTATACAGGAAATATGATTTAAGATAAGTTTATACTAAAGTACAGTAGTGGGTCTAGAGTTCAAGCCATTTTGAACTCAAAAATGAAAGAAACCCCATTTTATTGGTATAGTATTATAGAGAATTTTATCCTCTAAAAGCCCTGAAGTCTGAAATAATTCGTGTTCATCCACACTGTTTGATTTAAAAATGGTTTGAACTGTGAAGAAAGGATAAATTTAATAAAATCTTCGGCTTCTTCAAACTTACGTAAAAACTATTTATTCCTAATTTAATTTAATGCACGCGGAAAGGAAAAATCATGGTTCACAATTTGAGACTAAATTTGATTCTCTATCATCAAGGGCTTCCGAGGTGGATGGCACTGAAAAAAGAAAAATCACTTTTAATTAATAATAGTTTTCCCGAAATACCGGTTAATGTTAGCATGAATCAAATGGGCATCTAGTATGAAAAAACGTACATTGTGTAGATTGACTGGACAATAATTAAGAAATATAAGTTAGGACATCAAAAAGTTTGACTTATGTTTCATTATTTTGTCAGCTGTAAAACGATAGGGAATAGGGACCCTTGCCACCCTTAGGTTCCATGTTACGTACCTACTACCTATAGTGAGGTCCACGTTATAATGGCAGTGGATAAAGATAGAAGTATAGCAATGCCGATTCTCTGCATCAATCAATTATATTTCTACGCTATCAAAAACATAATTGGTATTGTTGTGGACCTAGAAAAGGATAGTACCACCGACTTAACCAAAAAAAAGTAAAACCAAAGTTGATTAAATACTGTCATTACAATGTGGACCTCACTATAGTACCGTAATGTATACTATCACACTATAAAGATTCATCTTTACCATAATATATTGTGTAAGACTCTTTTTCTCTGTCTTCATTGACTGGGCTAAGCACATAATAAGACGCAATTATTTTTTTATCAAATTTTCTTGAATTTTTTGTATTTGAATTGAATTTTGGAAACTTGAAATTTATTTAAAATAAATCTCAGTGAAGTGAAAATACTTTAGTTTATTTGCATTTACAATAAATATATAACCTATTTCAGACAATATGTGTAACCTTATTCAAATTCGGGAGCGGAAAAGCACAAGGTTATCATACTGGTATTATTTCTCTTCCTATCATTTTGATGATCTACTTATTGTCAAAATAAAAATACGGAACCCTCAATTTTGCAGATCTTGACGTTCAAATTTACCGCTCTACAAGATGTCAGCTAGTTATCATGACTCATCGATTATTTATTAATATTTCTTTTATCCACAATTTTGTGATGAAGAGCTTCTCATTTCAGTATTAAAAAAATACTCAAAAAATTATAAATATACTTTGAAATACGTACGAAATGTCAGATACAAATGATATATTTATGTACCCATGAGTATTTATGAAAAAGATGATTCGCTTCTAATTAAAAAGACGCTTATCCAATTTTATTAAAAAAATAACTTTTCACATATTTTTGAAGCAAATCATCCAATATTTAATTTTTATAACTCAAATTTCAGCACTATCAACTTTTGTTTATCCATCCATTTCCTCTTCTGAGTCTGAGCACGAGAGCTCATCATCAACCGTTCTCTTCTGGGCTGAACGTTCGGTTTCCTTTTCTCTTTCCAAGGAAGGCGCCATTTGCCTGCACCGGTTATTTGCGTCTTTTCGTGAAATATCATAGTTGGTGTCAAATTATCATCAAATCCTGTGAAAGAATCTTTCAACTCAACATCACACCTTTGTAAGTAAATTTGTTACTTTCATTTTGCATTTTCAGTTCATGTAATGTAATTTCTAATCACGTTTTGGTTTGGGGAATGGCCATTGAACTCTGTTGGAATTGAAATTATTCTCTTTTAGTTCATTTTGTTGCGTTTGAAGTAAATTTTACGTCTATTATTTTTTTTAAAACTTTGAGAAGATACGTGCGCTTTTATTCACGTAAATGATAAGTTTTGGTAAACTCAGGTTATTGATTAGGCTAAGCTCTTACAACTAGGGCAGTGCGGTATTCGGTATACCAACAGCATTATTTTATTATAGCTATTCAAATAGAATACGTTTATAATTTATTTGATGTTTTGTTGATTTCTTGTTTTTAGTCTCAAATTCTTGCTTTCGTAATATTTTATGATATTAGAATCGATTATGATGCGGTACAGTAGCCTAGTAGGTATTAATTAGCCTAACATCAATTGATAACTTTGATGAGTAAAAAATTTAGTAAAATTACTTTTTTGTAATAATTATACAGCTTGTACTTTGTAGCATATTTAAATTGTGCTTTGGTCTTCAAAATTCAATTTAGTATAATTTTATTTTAAAAATCGTTTTTTAGTACTGGGTTATGGAGTAACTGAAACTTTTCTAGCCATAACATTATTGATTAAAAAGAGTAGAATAATCTAGTTCTGGATGTATACTTTGACATTTTCATATAATTATAGGCTAGGGCTAGACCTAAGCCGCAAAAATACATAACTCAATAGGCCTAATAAATACTAGATACTAGGCCTAGACTACATTGTAGATTGTACAACATGTAGACTACCTACTGCCTTTGTTGGGGAACTTGAATAATTTATTTCCTGTTTTGAGTCCATATTGTCCAATCAAGATTACTGTAATTAGAATATAAAATTCTGCAGACCATATTAATTCAGAACAAATTTATTTTAATTAGATTGAGACTTTGTTCTGGTTTAATAATTTTTTTACCTATTTATTGTCATTGCTATAATTCTTGCCTGTGTGAACAATATTTTTTTTAAAAATTAAATTGTGAGCAGTTATCGCAATAAAAATTTGCATGTTACTTTTCAAACTTAACGGTTTTTAACGGCTATAACTTTGGACGTTGATTATGTATATGTAAGAAATAATAAGTAAATGCGTTACCTATGCTAGTAATATTATAGCAATTACTCCTATACGGTTGGAAAGATACTACTTGTTCAACTAGGCGTAGCATCTGTCATTGACAGAAGTTAGGTTAGATTCGTTTGTTGCGCGTTACATTAAAAATTAATTCTTTAAAAAGCTGAGAAAAATGCAGATTTTGGGCGTATCTTTGGATTATTCTCAAATCCGTTCGTATTGCGCCTCTAGAAAGCCAACTGAACAATACATAACAAATTTTAACCTATTTGGTCCAGTAGATGTCTAGCTCTGTTGATTATGAATGGGTGAGTGAATGAATAAATGCCAATATAATAATAGGAATAGCCCAAAACTGTCTTCCTTCCAAATCTTTATGAATAGAAATGGAACATGAATTTTAAACTAATCTTCCTTTCTACAGATAGTCTTATAGTACCTTATAAAAAATAATCAATGATGATGTCGATATATTTTTGAAATAAGAGAACTTCTCTGATGTAAAAGAAGAGAAATGTTTCTTATTTTTATGGATAATCAAGGACAGGCTTCATCTAAGTCTTTGACGTAGCCTACTTTATACAGTATTATGTAATTTCATCATCGATCTACAATATTATTTCAGGTGGAAGTTAACTTTTCTGATTCAACATTTCAAAGAATTGAAATTTCTATCATGTTGTCTAATAGAGATGAAAAACTCGATACAATTTTGTTTTCTTCTGAACCGATCTTTTGTAGTAAATTAATTATTTAATCCAGTTGAGGACTTCTACTCTGACCAAGAACAAATCAATAGTTCGACCGTGTTTCATCATTTGTCTGTTTTGAATTGAGTGTCAGTTCTTGAATTGTAACTGACTCAATATTTTTAAACCATGATAGATCCTATTTGGTAACAGTTACTTAAATTCGAGTCGTTGAACGTTTCTGCACCATGCTCTCAAATTGTGGGCCTGCTCTCTGCTCTATAATTTTACTCCGAAATAGATCCAATCATACTTCGCCTTGTGTCCATGAATAATCAAGCAACTTTGTTATTGATATTCTAAGCTCTATTCTAAGTCCATTTTTTCTTCAAAGTGGTGCCGTAGGTACTTGGTAATTTTGCTCTAGTATAGATTAGCTTGGTTCTACTTTTTCCTATGAATAATAGAGCGATTTTACTGTCATCGATATTGTATTCTTGAGTTTTTCTCTTCAAATTGTTGTCTTACTAGATAATTTTGCTCTAGTATATCTCGTTGTTCCATTCGGATAATATAAATTATCAATTAATTCGTGTCGTGACGCTTGTTCAAATTGGTTTGGTTCACTTTTGAAACTTGCGTTAGAAAGTTTTGAGTTGCATACAATTTTAATTGATTCCAGGCCGCAGTGCATAGATGAAGCGGCGTAGTTTGTCCCGTTCACCGGATGGTTCCACCATTTATTTTTTATTTCCAATGGCGATCTTCAATAATGCATTTGCATTGAACGTTGTCGCGTTTCTAGGTGCGTGACGTTGGCTGTTTGATATTATAGTGTCTCATTTCATTTCTATCTTCATCATCATCATCGTTATTCGCCCCTTTGCGAGCGGTAATAATAATGATGATGATGTTCATGACACAGAAGCGTTCATTTTGTCGTCAGACTAGGCGGTTCCCGGGGGGTGGAGAGTGGTTAAGAGGGACTGACTAGTCTTATTCAACGCAGCAAGTCTTCTTGTTGGCACCCTGTTTTACTAGTGAATATTTCATCTGCGACGATATAATAATTTGAAAGCCAGTAGCCACTTGAAAGTAGTAGGTTGGCCGCAAGATGCGATGAATATTTGATCGGCCATGGCAATCGCCCTCCGCTTTTACACCATGCCGTTTTCGAATTCGCTCATGCAAGTAGATTTTAATTCAGTGCTAATGATAGGTGTAGATGTATTAATTTGGTGTACCTCACAAAGTAATTTTACTCATTTTTTCCTCAACAAATTGAGTTGGGGTTGCATTTGAAAATAGGGGGTTCCTCTACGGAAGTAATACTTAATCAAAAAATTTATGGGGTAATCATGGTTATGATTGACTCAGTAAGGAGAGAATATTTTGTTGAAAATTTGGGTTTTATTGATATAAATGTATGCTGTTGTAAAAAAACAATTCAACAAATATGGTTCAAAATGAATTTTTATCATGAATAAATTGAACTATCATCAGGCGATATTAATTTATCGCCTGTTTTTAACTAATCGCTTGATTAGCGATATCATAGGTACTCAATTATCCATCAGATAGAATACAAGGCTGTATCTAAAGATAAGATGGAGTTGGATCATACAGATGTTCTCTCTAAGAAAAAGTTACTCCCTTTATCTCTATCTCTTGGCCGTGAGGAATGAGAAGCAGATAACTTGGAAAATGACTCCCTCTCGACACTTGAAGAATTTTTCAAATTCAATCTATTTCCAGAAAGTACATTTTACAATATATTCCCTGAAATTACTCTCTCTAATATGGAACAAGTCCGTGTTTAGAGGAGGAGTCATTACAACAATAAACACAATACAAGAAAGAAAAAGTTGACTTCCTACTGCTGTAGTTTACAAGCATAAAGCTATTCAAACATATTTACATACAACAATACTAACACATAAAACAATTGAAAGAAATATAATCTCAAATATTCTTAGCCAATAATAATAGAAATAGATTCAATAAACAAAAACTGATTGCTTCCTTTCTTTTGTCATAGTTCTGGAAACATTACCGATGTACTCAATGCCTTCATTTACACATTTTGAAAACAATAATTTCTTTATATAATTATTAACATGAATAGAAGAATAATAATCATTTCTCATAACATATGAGTCTATGGTACTTATCCAGGATCAATACTAAACTGCATTCAAAAGCAATGCCAATTCTGAGTTAATATCAGTAGAAAAAAGACATTTTTTAAGCTCCAACTTGAAGCATTTCTGATTGATTTTTTGTCTTAATTCTGGCGGCAATTTATTGAATAATCTTGGGGCCAGATAATAGAAATGTCGCTGCCCTGTGGTCGTTTCCCTTCTTGTCTCCTCTACCATTCCTGACACCATCCTAATGAATGATACAATAAATGAATTGAAACCTGATTGAAGATATGAATATAATACAACTCAAAGAGGTCTACAGATTAAGGCCAATACAAACTTCATTTACATCAGAAGTATGATAAAAATGTTTTAGAATGTGTTAATAGTAACTTAATATTGGAAAAATCGATAATATTAATAAATCTCACTAGGGAAAGGAGGGAAAGTAGGGAAAGGATTGGATTTGATTTTTTAAATTTCGAGATGGCTTGAAGTTATGTTTGAAGGTGCAAAATTTGCTGTTTAATTTTCTCAGCGATGTGGTCAGTTAGTGTGTAAATGTGGCCAACAGGTGCCCACTGAGGCCAGACCAGGTCGGCTCCAATTTGATTAATTGACGCCGAGCAAGAATAGTCTACAGTGAGATTTACCTAGGCAACTGTCAGCATTCTATCCTAGTAACATCAACGCTTTCAACGCTGACAGATTGAAGTGAATCTCGTTGCTGTTGAACATCATCCACTCGATATCAGGGACCTGCTTGCTGTCCGTCCATTTTTTATGAGCCGGTGACCTATGAAATATGCAGGGGGGTCGTGGGGGGTGTACAGAGGGCCCCGTAGTCATGACGATAGGGCACAACTCAGCCTAGCACGCAAACTTGCGCCTTCTTACCTGCTCGTCACCTCGTCACTATCGGCTGCCAGTGTTGATTAAAAATAGCCAGCTTAGGGCCAATCGAACAAGCGTTGCAATATTTAATTGGCAGGAATTTGAGATATATTGATGGTAGATGCGAGAATTAACGAAACTTGGAACAATTGGAACAACTCAAGAGTTCCTTATGCTGTTGCAATGCTCATGTATCATTAATTCGATTACAGATTAGGCTTCATCTAGTATGCACCATTTGTTTAAAAGGAGAAAGATCTGCTAGTGATCGAAATGTAACTCACTAGTATGAATAATGTGAACATAGTTCATATAATAATCGTAATTGAACGATAAACGTAGGTGGTGAGTGCAGTGAGAAGGCCACTCATAAAGACATATCAGTTTAATGGAAACTAGTCAACAGTTGGTATGAACTCGAAATGTAACAAATCATAATAATAAATGCGATCGTTTAAAAGCTAGATTAGCGTTAAATGTTGAATGTAGATGTTGCATATGGTTCAAGAAAAACTAATGCATGAAGATGACAACCAGTGTAAGAGTTCGAATGTCGAATAAAAACTTAGATTGTCACAAGCACTTATTTATTAAAATTGAATCTGAGAGGATGGGTGACTGAACGAGTTGGAAATGTGTAAACCTACATATATGAGACTTGGTCTTGATATGAGACTCTTATTATTCATTTTTCAATGACGTTATTCCATACAAGTCGAAATAGACTACTTCAGTACGAAGAAGAAACATGAAATATGAGAGTAGGCAATATATTTGAACAAAGTTGAATAGAAAGACAATTGCCACAACCGTATATTAATTGAAAGAACTAGAAATTACGGTTGTTACACCACTTTTCATCTCAAATGAACTCAGCATTCCCTATGAAGTGTATCTTACTATTGTTTACTGAGCATTTATGGTCTTACTATAATCTGTTATTACGCTATTATCTATTCCTTGTTCACCACAGCACAAATGCAGATATGAAAATAGGTTTATATAATAGTTGAGTAGCCCACTTCAAAAATAAGCACGTTTTTATGGTAGCGACAATTTAATCTGTTTTAGGAAGCTCGTTTGTATTGAATGTTTGACCCTTTGCATGATTGAGAGGAAAACGACGCTGTTATCAGTGTTCATTCATCAACCGTTAATAAGTTACTATTTCATTCTAGCATTGTATTCCAATTCGAAACATCTCATCCTAAACTAAGTTGAAAGTTCATTTCAATCAATAAAAAAATTTTGTAGAGTTCAAATTGGTTTTCAGGACATATAGAAAAACAGTACGGTAATTCTTTTCGATTAATGGCGATAATTATCTAATAATTGAGGGCGATGAATAGAACTGTTATTAAGGAATCCTTCTTGGGTCTCTGCTTCATTTGAAGCGGAGTTATTGGAACATAAACTATCAATAAATCTTCCGTTATCATATTATTATAGATATTAAACTTGATTCAGATCTCAGTTGAGTTGTGGTTCTGAGTGGGTGTATTTTACTATTGTTTACAAACAAGATTCTCTTCAGAAAACAGTACTGTATTCAATGATCTATATCCATATTCAATGACTTCTCTTGTGTGTGTCATCGAATAAAACTTGATTTGTTTAATAATGAAGAACAATGTGTGAATAATAAGAAGTATAATTGAAATACAGTGGAAGCAAATTAATACCAGTATAACAGGTTTTGCAATAGACGGTTTCTTTATTAGAACATGAAAGATTTATCGTTGTCCAAAGTAATGTGGAGAGTTTGTGGTGAAGTGTATTGAACTGAGGTTAATAATAGGTGACATGAGTGGTGCAGTGAGGCTGGTTGCTGGCTTGCTAGCCTGTGCTCGCAAAATCGATAAAAGCCTTCCACTGTTGAATCCTTGTGTCATTCCCTGAAGGAGAGCTGACTATCCTACGGTGGCTTCACATTGAAATGTCATGATTAGTTGAATGGAAGGAAGCGTCGTGTTGCAGTGGGGAATGCTGTCAGTGAACCACTTGTCAGAACAAATATGCTCCTTATAAATAACATCCATGCTTATAATTAAATCAATGCTGACTGTTCAAAGTGAATCTCAATACAGTGATACTGTACTTAACCACGGTATCGTCGCTCTACTTCTAACAAGACTTCATCCTTTGAAGTTTTTGATAAGTCTTTTGAATGTCTGATTTTTTTATTCTAACTTTTTGGATGATGAAGGGATGGTGCATAGGGGGAAAAGGATTCAATTAAATTTAATTTCTGTAGCTGCTGGAATCTTAATTATTTCGGTAAACTCTTTGTTAGAATATCTTGAGGTTTGTTGAAAGCTCATTCATTGTAAAAAACTTGGTAAATTGCACATTTTTTTGTAAATTTTTCATTTTAATGGTATAGTAGCGATGCTTCTTTGGTGATTAATGCAATGATGTGTGTAACACTTATCATAATGATACATAGTATACATTCAGTTGCATAGAACAAAGAGGATTCTATTGTTTTCATCCTTATACCATCATATTTCAAACTCCTCATTGTTAAACTGTTTTTGCCTACTCCACTAGATCATTCGAACGAGGCACCAACAACCTTTGGATAATTTGCTGGAATATATATAATTTGTGGGTTTGAATCCCACCAAGAACTTGGCTGTTTGATCGAGTCATCATTATCTCGTCTCTAACCACGCTCAATAGAGAGCCTGTTGTGGACATAATTTATTTATCACATTTAATTATTCACGCGCAAAACGAAGTTGAATCCTCCAACAAAAAAAGTTTCCCATAAGAATACAAATAATAAAGTTAGATGATGAAAATCATCATCCATGGCTAACCAACAAAACTAGGTTGAGAGTTACGTCATCTTGCCATTCGACTCGTCATCGTTGATTGTTTATAAGAATCCTATTACTGTAGGTTTGTTTTGGCAAGAGACTCTGCCAAGTTTATTAGTTTCTCGGTGATGCCAACACTTAACAATGAATGAAAATGAAGGGATGACTTTTAAGTGGTTGAACTGGACAATATGCCCTATGCCCTAGTTCATAATCTTGTATCCTCGAGTGAAAAGTTTGCCTAGTTGAGACTAGTTTCTGGAAATGAGTATTTCCATGAATATTTGAGCAAGGTTTAGATTAGATTAGAGTTCTTTATTCATGTATGCTACAATACTTACTATATTTACTTTACTATGTATGCTACAATATATAATATACTGGCTTATTCACTAATTCACATTGAATGACAGTATTGTTGATTATTCAACGAATTTTACAAAGTATTAGAAATAAATTAATCAGATTGAAGATTGAATGCAATTTGAATAACGATAATATAATATTGCGATGTAACTACATAAATCGGCGGTGTTTCAACAAATAATTGTCGAGTCTCTGAAAAGGATATAAAAGAATCCCTCCCATTAACACACGACTGGGTAGGTTTATAAAGAAAAACTGGAAAATACCAGTCCAATTCACAGTAATATTCAATTATGTATTTAGTTTTAGAAAACTAGAAATGAAGAGATATAAATAGAAAATACAGGAAATATATAGTACCTAATAATTTAATGTGTATGGTATCTTGTAGGGCTACTCAATATCCTTCAATAAATAATCTACTAGTTTTCTCTGACACTTCTAAATGACTTATGAAACACGTAGTTTTTATTATAATGATAAATGAATAAAACTGTAAAAGGATGCATGATGATTCATTGAAGGAATTGATATAAAATGTACAGATATTTAGGGAACCAAAAATTCGCAGGTCTCATTCGCCATAATTATAAATGATGGCAAGAACGAGAGGAAGAGTACCACAGTAATTGGGTTACGTAAGATTTGATCCCTTGGATAAGTCGTATCGAGTTTGCCTTGTCTCGCTGTGTTTCTTAGTAGCTTTGCTATCTAATAATGAAGAGATTAATTTATACTCGGGCATCTGATGCTCAGTTCCATTAACCGGGATCAACTTTGATCCTCGATCAGCCCTGTGCTGAGAAAACACAGGTGAATCATGATTCAACTTGATCTTGGTTGATGAAATTCAGTAGATGTGTTCTTAGTTGAAATAATGATTTGTGGTATTTTCCAATTTCTAGAAGTTTCCTTAGTGGAAACACTGGTGTCTTGAAATAATGTTTCTATTGTTAGTCGCGATTTTTTATTTCGTTGGATTCTTGTCTAGTGTACCTATGTGAATACTAATGTCAGCAGATTCCGTTTTACAATATTGCTATGAAAAATGTATCACAAAGCATCTATAATTAATAAAGGGATGATCGCTGATGAAATTTTCTCATACTTTCTGGAATTTAGGAATAATCAAGTTGTACTAGTCTCAGCAATTTAGCAGTAAATTTTCGACTTGACTAGTAATTTAGTACTGAGGAAGTCTTATTAATTTAGTAGTAACCGTCTAATACTAGTGTGCAAGTCTATTTTCGGATAATGGCAATGCATGAACACAAAAGGGCAGTTTCGATTGTAGTCAAGGGGTTGTTAATTTTACAGGTGCTATTGCGTCACCTCCCCCCTCTCCCCTCTATCGGTCATTCCCCCTCCTAACTTCTCAACCGTATTCTATTTCACCCTTTTTTATCCACTGTGTCTTTCGCTCGCTTTATCTCACTCTTTCTTTTTGTCTTTCCTTCCCCTCTACCCCACTAAAATATAAAGTGCCTCTGACACTCACTATCTATATCCCCCTCTTTACTCCATCACTTCTTTTCCTTCATCAATCTCCTTTTTTGAATTTGCCAGTAGTTACTCCTTCCTTGCATCTTCCTCTTAGTCTTCTTCTTATCTCTTTCCTTCTCTCAACCTTATTTTCATAATATTTCGTCTTCTCTCTTCTCTTCTTTATTTTTTTCTTTCCCTTACCTTTTATTATATTCGTTTACCAACATTGAATCGTAAAGAAACAGCAATCTATGAATATTAATACTACATTAGTATCGTTACATTGGTAGTAATATTAATCTATTTCTCTGTAATTCAACATTTCCTTTTTCAAAATTTGCATCCCTTCCACCTTGCACTTTTGGTTCCCTCCCACCTTCCTCCGTCTATCTCTCTCCTGCTTTTAGTCTTCTGTTCAAGTCCAGTTTGTCTATCCAGTGGAATTCCAGTCCAGTCTTCGTCAAGTTTCGATTAGAAACATCAGTCCATTGTTTTATTTTATTTTCTCTCTTACTGGCTTGTCTTGTTCTCTCACCCTCTCTTCTCTTCTCTGTTATTCCTTTACTTATATCTAACCCCCAAAATCCCAATCTTCCGCTGCTTCCATCTTTTTTCCGTCTTCTTCCTCTTCCCCAACAGCAATATCTATCTCCCCTTTTCTTCTTTATTCTGCTCCACTCGCAGCTTTGTCCCAATCCTTCCCTTTGTCTCTCTGGCCCCGCCCTCTCCCTTCGCCATGGATAATTGTAGTTTTAATAGTGGTCGTCGTCGACTGACCAACTGGGAAAGAAAAGAAAAGACGGTGGCGGGCGGATAGGTGGACAGGTGGGGTGAAGTGAATATCGATCGCCGTGTCGGATAAAACAATTTGGATGGTGAATATTTGATGGCGAGGCCGGTTGTTTGCCGGCTGTCACCGTGGTGACGGAGCTGGTGACTCGTGGTGGTGGTGGTGAGGCCTCAGACCGGCACACTCAGTCGACCACCACCGGCACTGCAAGCAGGAGGTGCCACCAGTCACCAGGCACCACTCATCATGTCACCACACTCTAGTCCGGTCAGTGTACTTTCTTGATATGTTGGTCAGTTTTCTTCAGGATTGCTATGGCAAGTCATAATATTCATTTTTCTGACAGGATAACTTTGGAGTCGATGGATCTCGTTGGTTCCTTTCCTGAAGAAGTGACGTAAATGATTTTGTCTCTTCTATCGGCAAATTATCTGGAAAATAACACGCGAATTACATTTGATTTCATAGGATTTCCATACTCTTATTACTTGGGCTGTTAGTTGTTGCTGCTTTTTAATAGTTGGTATATAGTGTAATCGTTGGTTATCTTGATTATGATGGTAACTTATTTGTATTTTCTTGATTAGTTTGGCTTTTTTATGAAATTAGTATCGTAATACTTCTTGAATAGTAAGGAATTTGCAATGATACACATTTAAAGAAATTGTACTTTTCTATTATTGGAAGTTTTGTATTGATATTAATCGAGTTTTTACCTCCCTTCAGGGCTGTATTTTATTTATTCCATCTATAATACATACAAATATATAATTTTGTTGTGTCTTTTGTTGTTTTTTTATAGCAGGCATATAGTGTAATCATTTGTTATTGCTCTTGATTAATCATTATTTATTGTCATTTTCCATGACATTTTATGTTGTAAATGATCAGCCGTAAATTTATAATATTGTTGTGGATGCAGTAAAGTACACTCATACTCACCATTCCTTAAAAATAACATTAATGCTTTCTTAAATGCTAACAGTAAGATGATTTCACTGTAGCTTCTCTTCATGCCCTGTGTATTCTGCCTTTCTTTTTGATAGCGGGCGTGAGTGTTTTTTTTTATAGTGTTGCTTTTCTCTCATAAGAACATATATCACTAATTCTTGAGTATTCGGGAACCTTAAATAAATAAGTTCGCTTCCACCACCACACTGAAACTGTGTTGAACGGTATGCCATAATTTGGTCTGTCTTTTTGTGAATGTATAACTTTCTAGGTTTGATGATTACTATTGAATTTTGCCAAACATGAATGTATGGGTGGGTTTACTCGCAATTATAATAGTCTTCATTAGATGCAGTAATTGAAGCAGCGTATTCTAAAGTTGCGAATTTGTTGTTTCATTGTGGGTTGCATAGAATGCACGACATTGTTGATTAAATAGGAATATTAAATATGACTTGTGGTGCATTATGTTTTTATAGTATGGTTAGTGTCACACTTTTGTGATGTTTTCTATTCACTTATTTTTCCGGTTGTGATAGCTCATAATAATTATCTATTTTCTAGTTTTCCATTGATCATTGAGCATTTATATTCAATTTATTTATAGTTTTAAATTTTCTTAAGTTGATGGGCCTATTATTTATGTTTACTAATGTACTAATAATTACTCCTAATGTACTCAATATTCCCAATTTACTAATTTTTTGTTATTTTTACAGATTTTATTCGGCTAAGTGATCTTCTAATTCTCCAGCGGGTGAGTAACATGATTTTTTATAATACTTTCCAATAATTGTAATAATGTTGACGGTTGACTTCCCAAATATTATATTACCTTATATTCCTCTCAATGAACATTGCATTAAGCAAAAGTGAAGAATTAAAATTTATGTGTCTTTATTGCGACAGAAACACTATTTAAAAGTAAAAATTATTTTGATAACTCTTGTCGGTGATAGGGACTGTAGGTTTCCCTCTAAACCACAACCTCCTTGAACAGTATACCCATAATTGTCAATTTTAGTTCATGTTGATTGAAATGTAGCCGAACTTCCCCAATCTATTTCAAATCTACTATATTAATAATATTTAATAATTATATCTCTCAAGTTCAAAAGTAATTTTGCCAATTAAATTCAATTTTAAATAACTTTTGCTAATCCTTAAACACATTACTTAGCATCATTTCCATCAGAAAATATTGACTAATACTATTTTGTAGTAACAATTCTCATGTTGGCAGCATTTTCATTACCGGTAGACAACTGCAGCTTTCGTTCTGCATAAATTAAGATAGCAATCAGTAGGCATGGTCATGAGCGGGTAGTGAATTGATTAGTGTGGAAGGAATGATTTTTTGTGTTGATGTTTGGAATAATGAAGATAGTTTCCTTCTTGATAACGAACGGTTAAACTCAAGTAGGATGTAGGAATAGGGAACATGTAGGGATTGACTATTGCTCTAATAACTTCTTAGTTCATTGAAATAACTTGATATTTTTTATAAATTTAGTCATATTCTATTGCTCATGCATGAAGGCACAGCCGAATCAAACGCCCTATAACTACAGTAAATTTGAAGTATAAATATTAGGATAATATTGGAAAGGCATGTTTATGAGTAGGCTACATGAGCGGGCAAGCAATGAATTGATTAGTTGGGAAGGTGAACCATAGTTTTCCTTATTGAATAATATACGGATAGCCATAACCTACAAATAATTTTCCTTTTAGATAGCAGTTAAACTTGTCAATTTAAGTTAAGCATCGATAGATCCTAGGAATAATACCTGTTTGTAGGGTACAAAATTTGATGATTCAAATAATTATTGTTGTTGTCTGTCCAACTTTTAAATCTCAATCGATGGATTTTACAATTTTCCATTATTATAATAATTGAAGATGATGGTTGAACTATAACGTTGGTATCGCCGAGTCTGTGGAAAATGTAAGGAATCATTAATAAGATTTTCGTTAATCATAACGGTTGAACTTTTGATGTGGTAATCGATGGATCTTTTCACTATGTAGGTAATAATTATTCTAATACTCCTTGTTGTTGTACTTGTAAAGTTTGAGTCAATTATGTAAAGAAGTGAAGTAAAAAGTAGGGTTATGTTGCAGCTGGCTTCTTGAAGAATTGCGCGCGAGTTGTGTAGTAAGATTGACTTTGAACTGTCAAGCACTCCTTGTACACAACAAACATCAATGCTTCACATTCAAAGCCATACTGTCAGTTGAAAGTGATCCTCACTGTAGTTGTACATCTGTCGCAGTCGCAGAGTCGAACGTTGAAAAAGTAGCCGACCGTCTGACATGCAATGGCCGCCGCCGCCGCCGCATATGTCATTACACGGGACACGCGATCCTAATGTAACAATGAGTAGTCGACCAGTGGCAACTAAACTTTTGCATTGTTTCTAATCAATAGTTGTGGCCGGCTAGGCAGTAAATGTCTTTGTGATGGATTGTAAATTACGGTTGGACATTGGGCATCGATAATGGTTGCGTTTGATGAGAAATGTAGGTCCATTATTAGATGTGACACATGTATAGACATTTTGAAGTATTTTATAGTATAGGAAAAATGCGGCTCATGTTGTGGAATTGGTAATTTTTTGCTCTTTTCATATTATTTTTCTTTTTAGTGTAATACTATTGCTAATCTAGTTTGAGACGAATGAAATTTTCATATCCTAACTTACTGAATAAATGAAATAACCCCTTAATAAAATAATAAAACTATGTTTTCTCACTAGAATTTGTTATTGCTACTTATGTGTGCACTTATTACTAAGCTAAAGTCCAGATTTCACTTTATAATATTATTGCTCTCTTAGGGCCATATGCTAACACTACGTTTAAGGCTAAACCACGTTTACTTGTAGATATGGCTGCATTTATCATAATTTGTTTCATTCTGGGTTTAAACGAACAGCTGACATTTCTTCGTTTAAACAGAGTATCTGCATACGGGCTTAGACCTAGGAAATAATTGAACAAAAACCCTGCATCTTCTTCCGGTAGAGTATTTGAAAACCCAATGAAACTAAACATCCCTTTGATCCCCCTGAAATTTTGTAGGTCTATCTATAATGTCGAATCTTTTTTATTGATATAATTCAATCCTCTTGATAGGTTCTCCATTGTCCACTCAAATTCATGATAATTTATGTCATTCATGTCACTCAAATTCATAATCATTGTTTTGTCTGACTTTACCAGACATTCCTTAGACCTTTAATCTTAGTAGATGTCAACTTTATCTAAACATATTCTTTTCATTTGCCCGACTATTGGAGATGAATCAATAAATAGAGGATGCCATGTGAGTTATAGTATAGGGAAAATGCGGATCATGTTGTGGAATTAGTATTTTTTACTAATTCTCTTTTCGTATTATTTTTTTCTTTTCAGTGTAATACTATTGCTAATCTAGTTTGAGACGAATGAAATTTTCATATCCTAACTTACGCCCCCTGAATAAAACTATTCATTGATTTTAATTTTTTTCAACCTAATCAAAATTTATTCTCTTTATATGCCGACCTAAATAAATATAAGATGGGAGGTTTTATTCAAGATTTATTCAATTAATTTACCTATCTATTTGATGTATGACTAAATAGAAAATAATGTTACTGGAAGTGTTTAAAGTAGAATGACGTATTGCAAACTCCAATTTGAAGTGAACGTGGACATTTTGAAGGAAATGGATGGGGTAAATAACCTGATAAAATGTGCACTATGCTCTATGGCACCGTCTCGCTCTCGGGAAATGGAGTTGTAGGTTGTAGTTGTAGCAGTGAGAGCCTGAGCAGTGGCAGTGGCAAAGGCGAGCCACGAGCCACGACCCTCCAGCTTGGCAAACCGTTGCGTGCGTGCGTGCGTGCGTAAATGTAGATCGATACACGAGGCGCCAAACCGGCCTGCACCCCCTCCCCTCACCACCCAACACTCCACCCTTCACTCACGCACTCACACGCCCCGCTCTGTACATTGTAATCGGCTTACAATTCATCACTATATTGTACACATTATTTATTGTACAGAATATTGATGTGACAGAATCTTGCTGAGTTGCCTGATGGTATTCAGTAATTTATTGTTGATGAAAATTTGAGTTTTCTGTTGGAGAAGTAGATTTTGTATTGTTTAAGGAGTAGGTAGGTTGGAAGCACTTGTTTTCCAATGATTTTGGAAGTAATTTAGATTTGTTAATTGCTTTATTTGAGTAAATTTCTCATACGTTTGCTGTAAATTGTAAATAGTTTTCGTTCGAAGAGTAATTTTATTTGAATGATGTTTAAAAACAATTTAAAAAGAGGTGGGGAAGTAATTCTTAATTTTCATCCACCTATAAATTTTATGGTTTCATTCCATCTGTTTTTGAGAGGAAATATTTCCAAATTATTATTATGATTTGTGATAGTAAGGTTAATAAATTATAATCATCTCTTATTATTCCACCCATATAAAATTATGGTCTGTAAATTTGAGAGTTGAGTAATGAGCTGTTTTTATAAAGAAAAGTATTTCTTCTAGTACTACGCATACTAGGTCTAAGCTATGTCAAATTTAATCTGTTACCTTGGAAGAATAGCTTTGGTGTAAGTTAGATGAACGTTTATACTGTAAAATAAAAAATTTCAATTGTTGTCCACACTTGAGATTAAAAATTTGCGGCATGATAACTTGATCCAGAACACTCGAAACTACGATTTTGTAATTGAGAGATAATTTTTATTGATGTTCAGGCTCTTGTCTCCCTAACAAACTATTGTAAGAATAAGATGAATAAATAGAGTGTTACCGGTTTGAGGACCGACCTGTTTGTGCATAGAAACTGCGTTTGGTTGCACAGTAAGTTGCACAGTAAGCAGCAGATGGTTGCAAGTAGCCGGCAACCGGAATTATTGACAGAGGGTAGCGTGCGCTTCACATCTTATTGATTTCCTTCAAGCTAAGTTCTTGTGCTGTATTTCAGTATTCTGACCCAATTATTCAAGTTTATTCTCCGTTTTAGGAAATTCTGAATGATTTGAGTCGCAATCATTCTATCAGAACTTGTAAGTACAGTAATATTGTGTTGAGTAACCAATCCGAATCAAGTTTTTGCCAAATATATTGAATTTTCGAACTAAACATCACATCAAATTCCTTGAAAATCCACAAATCGAATTCCTTAAAAATCAACTTTTTTATTCAAAAGTATTGGTATCAATAGTGTATTGTTGAAGTACATTTTCTAAAATTAATAAATGAATAATTAAATCAACAAATACTACAAACAAGATTTGTGATTTATTGATTTACAAACAATAATTTTGAAAATTCAGCCATGTAACTTCGAATATAAAGCTTTTCATTCTTGATAGATTTTAAGGCGTTGCAAACAATCAAATACTGAAGTTTAGCTATAGTTTTTTCGTTCTTGAATTACTTCTGAATACATGTATATATCATCAGTGATGTTTGTCTTGAAAACTCATTTTCAAATTGAACATTTTCATTTCCATTAATTAAAAATATTATGAAAACATTAGATAACCATTTCACTACCAAGATTTATTTTTCAACTAGAAGATAACCCGTGTTATGGAATCTTGAATAATATTTATTAGGTCTATAGCCGAATAACTGTTACTAAACCATCAAAGCTTTACTTTCTTCTACACCAATCACCATTCCATGATATTTGTGAGAAAGCATTGAATTGAAGCTGATCCATTTTCGTATTTTTTTGGAAAATACTAGGTTATATCAATACTAGATTACTCTTTGTGGAAGCTCCTGGTTATCTGGTGCTGGTCAGTTATTCGCTGTTATCTATGATTGAGTCATAATTTGTTGAATATTGTATAAAACTTGGTCAACCAGTCTCTCAGTTGGAACAGAACGAATAAGCAAGTCGGTTTATTGATGTGTTTTAGACAGTGTTGCAAGGTATGGAAGAAGATCTCACGCAATTTCTGTATTTTTCAGTTTCTTTGAATTTACAGTATTCACGGAAAATTTGGGGTGTCTGCAATGTCTCCATAAATTGATAAATAATATTTTATTATGTTTCAAGAATGCGCCAGTTTAGGTTAGGTCAGGTCCACCCATGTCACTTGCATTTGATATTTGTTTCCATAAGTACTTGCAATAGGGTTGCTACAAGTTTCGAATAATCAAATCATTGGATCAATCTTTGACTATTGTTTTTTTTTTTAATAATAGTCTCCGTTCAATGGAGTTGAAGTTGACTAATATGCATCATAAATGCTTCTGATACATTTCTGTATTTTTTTAGTCATTGTGTAAACTAATTTCACTGTTCATTTGACACTCTTTCAGGTTATTTCTTGTATCGATATGTCTCTCTCTTTCACACTTTGTATGATATTTTAAAAATATATTGTGATGTTTTTGATTGTTTTGTGTTGCAGCAATGAAGCGATACTCAGACGGAGGAGGAGGAAACATGGGTGGCCCGCAGAAGCGATTCAGAGGAAATCCCAATGACATTGAAGTCAGACTCCTGATCCCCAGTAAAGTGAGTTAATTTCTTTCTCATTTAATTTATTCAAGTAGTTATGTAACAATGGGAATTTATTATAAATTCTTGCTCTAAAATCCAGGAAACCAGTGAAAAGACAAAGCAACGCTACATCAGACCATACATGTAGGATCCCAGCGACACCTGAATCTAATTTGAAAAATGTACGTTCACATTACAAAACGGCATTTTTTACTGAATGCTTTCTGTACTGAAGTATTGACTAATAATATATTCATGAAGTTTGATAGAACAGTTTTGTAAATAACAGAAAATGCTTACAAGTAAATGTTAGCAAACTTGTAAATGTTACAAAAAAATAAGTTAAGTAAACTTAGTTTAATAAGTAAGTTAGTCTATTTTAGTAAAATAAGTTAGCAAACTTATAAATCTTGAGCAAACTTAGCTAAATGTTAGCAATGTTTAAGCAAACTTGAAACATTAAAACAAAACAACAATCTTCGAAGAGTTCCATCAACGACAACATTATTAACGACAGAGTTCCATTAACGACAGATAACTTACCGTAGCATCCCAGGAGGGAAAAAGTCAAACATAATTTCGAATGAGTATATTAACATCTACCAGCAATTGACTTTGTTGAAAATATACTACTGTATTTGCTTTGTCATATGGAGTTTCTTCGTAATGTACAGTTTTCTTGAGTAATAGTGATGTAACAATAATATTTACATGATTATGATATCACAATAATCTTCATTCTGGATATTGTCATTGAATGTGTTATTATTCAGATTGCTAAGAATATCAATTAATTATTTCACAGGTTGCTGGATCTATCATTGGAAAGGGTGGAAAAAATATCTCAAGGCTTCGTTCCGATGTAAGTGCTCTTTCTATTGATTTTGTTCATCTTTAAACAATCCCAAGAAGCTTATCATAGAAAATGAGCTCCATGTAACTCAATGAAGCGGTCCCAATAGGCGTGTGGATCACTTGTAAATTACAAAAGAAAAATATGAAACAGCATAATCTTCTAATAAAGTGAATCTAGCGAAAAATTGTTCAAATAATATTGTCGGACCATTCACGTTACGCTCACAAAATTGTATCTCAACAATAAATAACCCTTCCCTTAAAATTTTCATCATAAAACACCAGACTACTTCTAGTTCCCTTATAATCAATTCGATAATGAGACCAATAAGGGTTAATTATTTATTTAATCAATATATATTATGTATCTTGAAAAATAAAGCAATATATTTTCCTCAGCAGTCTGAGGGTTGATCCAATTTCCTTGATACTCCAAAATAGAATATAGTAAGTGGCTTGGAGAATTACAACTCTCTTTCCTAAATAATGAAAACTGATGAAATTTGGCGATAAATACAGTAGTTATCTTTTACTTTTTTATAAAAGGCATGGTATTAATTAATAGTAGAGTATTAATGTTGTGCTTATAAACTATTTATGTCTAAACCCCTGAAATAAGCTTCCAATAGATGGGTAATGTTCAAATAATTAAGCTCTTAAAGTATCTCGATCCCCAAAGTTATCAATTTTATTAATTGGTATCCTTGGAACGTAACGTTGTAGAACCTTATTAGATATTACCCTAGTAAATTATCTGTCATTTAATGTAAATGTACTAAAGCAAGGGAATACACAAAATTTGTTTTGTTATGCCAAAGTATTGTTACTTATCCTGTAATATTCATGTCCGTTATTGGTTATTGTTTATGGCAAAAATATATATTCCAGGTAGGGAATTTTTTATATCAAATTACATGCCAATGATATTCCTTGTAACCCATTGATTTATTCTATAAATTTATTAGTACCATCTATTATAACTTTTAATAATTTCAATATGGCATTGATATTCCATCAAATATACTGTACTGAAATACAGTACGAATATTAATGGAAATTCATACAACTAATCAATTTTAATGAATACCAGACGTGTTGGAAACTACTCGTTTGATATTTTGATATTTAGGTCGAAATAGTTTGTCCTGATATTAATATTCAGTTATATTGAATTTTATCTGCCATGTAAATTACTGCTATCATAGTAGACTATTTGGCCTACTCAGTTTATAGTTACTTTTGTTTGCTAAGTCGAACAATCATAATATTTCAAATACAATATTTGCTTTGTTCAGCTTCTTATGTTCCTAGTTTATTATTTCACCTTGAACTATTTTTCCAAGTAATTTTTTTTCAACTTTTATATTCAAAACATTTTGATATACATTTTAGTTTGATCTTATTGGTGTATCCTACATGAGAAAAATACAAAGTATATTGAAATTTGCCAACTCTTCATTATTCTGTAAACAGTCTAGTATAATGTCCATAACATTTTGCTTTTAATCTTGTTAGATTACATTACACGAGAACATGAATGAGATACAGTAAATTTGAATTTGCCGGCTTTCTATTGATCTGTAGAACAGATTAGTTTGATTTTAGTAAAAAGCAGGTGAATAAGATACATTGAAACTTTTGTTAGTTTTTTGCCTTATACTTAATTTGCTTTATCATTTTTCAAATGTAGTAATAGATTTATAGTAATTTTTCAGTAATTGATCTTGTAATTATTTGTAACAAATCCTACCTCCATAATACACATCTATAAAAAAATGTTGAATCATTTTGATAATCCATGAAATTTTGGTAAATTTATAATTTATGAAATTATATTCCCTGTTAATCCATTGAAGTTTGTTACATATGATCCATGAAATTTTGTTGCACAATGATCTCCCTTTTGCCACATGAAAAATGAAACAATTGTGATCCTTTGGGTGAGTTAATTGTAAAATTACTTGGAGGAGATTGTTGCAGTATAAACTAATTTCTGCTGCTGCACCATATGCTACAGTGAATATTTGTTATGTTTTTGCCCCTGACCTGAAACATTGGCCCTCTCCATGCCATGACACGATGCCCTGCCATGCCACATGCCATGCCACACGCCATGCCCTGTTACGGCCCCGGACCTCTCCACGGACAGTACAAAGCCACTGTAACAGTCCCTGATTGCCCAGGCCCGGAACGGTAATAACAACCATAAATTATTCTAGATCTAATACTCTCTCTCACTCACTCTCTCTCTCTCTCTCAATTGACAGTATTTTGTGTTGGTAAATGAAGAAGCAAACTTAGTTGGGTGCAAAGTTAGAGGCCTCCGGGGTTCCCCCCCTCCTCTATAGTACAGAAGAAGCGACCCAAGTTTGTATGAATAGCAATGGATGCGTATCGCTTCTAACAGCGGCTCAGTTAAATAATTAATATTACTTTTTGAGAACTCATATTTTAAATTGAAATTGATTACAGTAGATAGTAAATCCATGCAATGTTTATTATTTGTAGCAACGACGGTTGATATCAGCGATACATTCTCTATCATGTACTTAACCAATATTATAATAGAAATCTAGAATTTGAATGTAAGTTTCTGAATTTGGAATTTCTTTTCGTTTGAGAGATGATTATGCACTTATAAACATTTATTATGTATACGAGTATAATAGATTATACAGATTGTCCTTGAATGAATGATGCTATTTGTAATCAAATCAAATACTAGATCGGTAGTAAAATCAGATACAATTCACATTCCAGATTACTCACAAGTATTTGAAATGCTCTATATAATTATGTTAAATTTGTCCTTCATTCGCTGCAGAGATCTTGCATCTTTTCATCCATTCCTCCAAAACCCAAAACTGTATGATCTAAGATTTCTTTTGTTACTGAAGTGATAGCTAATGATATCTCTGTGTTCTATAACAGAAAGAAGATAAGGTAGGAACTTGGACTGTATTTTGTTGTTTCTATGTTCCCGCCTTACCTGGAAACAGAATATCCGCTACTGCAGAAGCTTCAGTGACAGAAGACTCCTCATTCACAGTTTGCGATGAAACGCTGAGTTGCTATATTGAGACTTTACCGTCAGCAATGGTTGGAATGGCTCTTTTCACAGTAACCGACACTCAACATTGTCCTCCGATTGGCTGAAAATCAACTGTTGGTGATAATTAGCCAATCGGAAGACAATTTATGTAGAGTTTCCTTAACTGCAATTGAGTGTAAGAACACTTGAATATGTCAAGTTATTTAGTAAATATCAAAATATTTTGCTTTAACCTCTTGAACTTAATGAAATTTCAGGGAATGAAAAACAAACTTGGAAACATTCAAATCAATTATTATTAGAAAATAACAAATTTGATCTTGAAACATATTTTTTATTTTTGTTTCTTGAGTTTATCCTCATCATGATGGGTATCGGTAATCACATAGGTTAGTTACTCTCACTAGACCTAATAAATTGTTTCACTACTGATGCTGTTTTTTATCCAAGTCCTTGTAATTTGTGAAATGATATTTTTTAGAATATTTCAGGTCCCACAGTTCAGTCCCACACTACTAAACCTGTTGCAGTTGCAGCAACTCACTACTACTTAGGACGGTAACCTATTGTACTAGGACAATTCCAAGGCATTAATAATACATTACAAATATTGTATAATTGAAATTGACTTGTTGACATTTCTAATTTGTTATTTGAATGTTATTTCACTGTTTCCTGTGTTTTATTCCTTTCTGAGATATTGAAATTATATTATTCATGTATGACTCAGATATTAATAGTTTTGTGATAATATTCTCATAAAATTATAATAAAAAGACTAGTAACAAAAAACTGGAAAATTGTGAATAATTGAAAATACATGCAGAGTACTCGTTTGATAACTATATATAATTTATATGTTGAAAACGAGTTTTGAGATCATAAAAATTCCTATTAATTTATGATCAAAATGGATTCTCTTGAAGCCGTTTGTACACTATGAAGTTTTCATCAGATTCAATTAAAGAGGCAAGAAGTCAATCAAACCGTGACTAGTAAATATCGGACAAGACTTGAACCATTTGAAAGACTTGAAGGGAATCTGACTTGTGTATTCTATAAAGGTGTATTTTCATTACTTTTTTCTAGAATCTGAAAACAATTATAACGGATGAACCGGCAATATAACCAAGAAAACTGTTCAAACGAGTGAGCTCGTTGAAATTTTTGAGACAATTAGAAATATAAAACAATTATGTGAAAACAAATTGTGTAAAAACGGCTTCATTCATATTTCTTTTAAAAACTCCTTTCAAAAACAGTGCTTTTCAATTAGTTGCATTATCTGTTCAAAAATAACTAGATTTTCTATATAATTAGAACATCCCCAGGGGATAGATTACAAATTGAATAATTCATGCCCTCTAATAATATTGCTAATTTAGTTCATATTCAAATTTTGATGTAATTTCTAATTGCGTGCTTTCTCTTTCACAGTATTTTGACTGTATCCGCATCAGACGTAGATACCGTGCTGAAGGTGACCAACGAAATCGTTCCCAACTTGGAAGATGTAAGTATACTGCATCATATTGAAAATTATATTCATTAAAAAAAACTTCTATTCATATAGTTGATGCTTAAAATCCAATCTTAGTTGAATTTTACCATGTTAAATTTACAGAGTTTATGGTATTGCCAACTAATGAGTTTCTATTCTGCTTTATGTTGTTCAGTACTTGACTTCTATATGAAACTTGGTTGGAATTCAAATTCAAATTGGAAGTCTGTTGTTGAGTTATTCGTTTTCCATGTTCATTTTTTACTTCTTTCTCATTTTATAGTCTATCTTGATTACTTTCATCATTACGTTCATGATTATGTGTTTATGTTTATCAAATAACTACGATTTTACCATTAATTTTAATATCTAGCACGTAATCGGCCAATATTTTTCTGTGCCAAGACCATGAGGTCCTTTTTAAAAAATCATCATTGGTTTTTTGGTATTACAGTAAAACCCCTGTTGACTAGAATCGGATCAACCGAAACCTGGGTCAACAAAAACAGTTCCATAGATGATCCCTAGTATATATAATATCACTAATTTCTGTAACAAATTATACATACGATCTTTTAGTAACTTCATTTGTTCAGTTTATACTATGTCAATCCATCAGAGAAATAAAACACCCAATTCTATACAATTTTTGCCGAGTTAATGTTTTCCACACGACACGTTAATTAGGCTTTTTTTGCATTGCCGGTTTATCAGGAATATTGGTTATTCGAAACGGCTCCCCCTTTCATTTATTTATTTCATCTATCAATATAATCGAAATGAAAATGCTGATTTAATACACAATTTCATTTAGTATACATTCTTTATTTCGTTTAACTGGAGCTCTACTGTAGTTTCATAATTTTGTTGTATAGTATTTAGTAATGTTTGTTTGTGTTGCAGTTCTCGCCGAGCGGTCGCGGTGGCAAGAGCAGCGATGACGTGGATCTGCGCATGCTCGTGCACCAGAGCCAGGCCGGCTGCATCATTGGCAAGGCTGGCGGCAAGGTCAAGGAGCTCAGAGAGGTAACTGACATGGTTTAATGTTTTTGCTGGTTGCAATAGAATCATTGATGTATGCTTTAAAATTCAATTAGCATTAGATTAATTCAACCAATTCTCACAGTTCGAAGTGCAATTATCTTACTGTAGTTTTGATTCTCACACTCTCTGATCCAATTCAATTTATTGCCATAGATGATATTAGCACAGTACAAACATTCCAGCATGTACTTGAATAAAAATAATTAATAATTCTAGGAATGTAATTAATCATTTCTGAAACGATATATTCTAATTTCTTTGATTAGGCCATACTGTATTCCCTATTTTTATTAATTATCACCAGCAAACTAATAATGCTTGCTTGCTGTTGCATGAAATGAAACAAAAAATTACGGTTGGAAAATTATATACTGTAGTTACATACATGGATATATACACTTTATAGTAGAATCATGATTTAAAGAATTATAGATCAGAGTTCGGACAAATTTAAACCAGGAATTGGCTGCAATCTAAGTGAATTGTCTTTGATATTCTGTGATGAAAATAGTTATTTGTGCAACTAGTGCGCAAAGTGACAGTTTGCTGCACCGAAAGAAACGTTTACGCCCGAGCCGTAGGCGAGGGCGGAATGGCTTCTTGAGTGCAGCAGAGGAACTTTGCTCACGTATTTCACATTAAACTTTTCCTACAGTTACCATTGAATATGAAAAATGAATAATTATGGGTAAAATGATGGCTGAAATCCAACAAATGTTTGTGTGTGTGATGCTGTTATTAATAACAACCTTAAATCATTTAAAAATTAATAATCCAATTGAAGTTAAAAATTCTCAGCCAAAATTCTCATTTTTATTTATTCAAGAATCAGAAAAAATTCACATTCATCATACACGCCAGCAGCTTGTTGGCTGAACCGAGCTGCAAAATGGCTGAACACAACAAGATGGCTGAACCGACAAGCGCGCGACCTAGCGGGAAGAATCGTACCTAAGTTTGTTTCATCCAGCTAAAAATTACTGAAACATGATTCAGAAATTTAGACAGAAATATTTATAAAAATAACATAGACAACAGAGAATAATTATTGTAGTATTGTTATGTTTTTTATTATTTCTATTTATATGAATATCGAACGGTAATCATTTAACCTCAAAATTCGAATTTTATAATGTATATTTGCTACTTTTCTCATTTCTTGCAGTTGAAATAATGATAATTATTATTGATGATTATTATCAATAGAAAAGAACTATTATTATTTATTAAATGTTGAGAATTCGTGAATGATGATTATTTAATTATGATTTAGATGAACATTATTTTTGTTTTGGATTTCTAGATTGGGATTTTATCATAAATGTAGGGTAGCCATTGAAATCATTCTCATCTAAATCTAACCACAGTCATTGATACCAACTTAATTTTTGTTTTCGTGCACTAATCCTCCATTTAACCCACCAACTATTTTGTGTTGCCATGTTGCAAATCTGGAGTGCAGAAAAGATTTTTCCCGCACTAGAGCGGAAAAGTGAATCTTTGCGTTCTGTAAACAGTGCAGGAATCGTCACTTTTCAAGGTAACTGTAGGAAAAAATAATTGTGAATTAACAACCAATTCAAGTTACTGCTTGTGTAAATCAGTTGAATTTCAATGATTCTTTCCACTTGATAATTGTCATATTTAGTCGAAACATCTTGTGCTTATAAAAGGAATTTAAAGCGCACCTGTTGAAAATGTAACTCTTTAGAAAATATGACATTTTTATTTATTAACGAGGGTACTTTTTAATTCAGTTAAAATGTACAATTTTGCTATTAATTAACTAGAGTGTATGCTATATTTGTTTTGTAGAAAACCGGAGCTCGCATCAAGATCTACACGAACTGTTGCCCGGACAGCACTGACCGCGTGGTCCAGATCACCGGCAAAGGAAACACCTGTGTCAACTGTGTCAGGGAGATCATCGACCTCCTCAAATCTGTGAGTGTGCATGTTTTATTTGTGATATTATTATAGTTAGGGCTAATAGAAGCTAAGTCAACATGTTTATTGAATGTTGATCGTGTTTACTAAATTGAATGAAATGCGATTTTAAAAATAGGACACTTGGTATTTAGGTACGACCTACACACGTAGCTGAAAACAGGACACTCAGTATTTTTTCCATAGTTGATATTGAAGTGAAATCAACATTATTCATTATTATTTATAGGAATACATTTTCAGTTATCGAAATAATTGTTTAATTTTGTTAATGAACCATATATTATTTTCATTGGACTAATTCAGATTGTAATGTATTCAATTATTTTAATTTGGCGTGCTCACATTCTTGTAATTTTTATTACATTTTGAATCAGTTATATTTTTTAATCAATTTACATTCTATTTATCAAATTATCATTCAATATTAATTTCAAGTCAGTGCTCTACTTCACAGCGTAGATATGTACAGTAGTTCAAACTTGAGCTTGAATGATATTTTCTAGTTGGGATCTCTGCAAATACTAATGATATTCACAAACCGTAGTCGAGGGGTTCAGGTGCTAAGACGCTTTGAAAACCAGTGGCCTCTGTTTCGAATATTGGCAGGCTAAGATAAATTATTCGGGCCACTACCGTCTTTCAAATTGACACAAGAAGAAATCGGCCTAAAAACGGTCGTTTAGTTCTGAGCTTTGAGCCTGAAATTCATCAGGTGCGACATGAAAATTCTGACACCAGACCTGAGCCAGTCAGGTCACTCGATATTCTTTTTTATTATTATTATTATGTATATTTTTAACAATTTTATGTAACTTGTTGGAGGCTGGTGTGCTCTTCAATGACTGACTATTTGTGTGTATACTTATTTTTATCTGAAAATGTTTCTGTTATACTCCAATTAGGCTATACAGTATTAAGTAATATTATTTCTGACTCTTATTAACTTGAATTTTGTTGGTTATTTTAGGCGCCGGTGAAAGGCGTGGAGAATCCGTACGACCCGCACAACTTCGATGACCTGTACCCTGACGAGTACGGCGGCTACGGCAGCGCCGGGGGCGGTATGGGTGGTCGCGGGGGTGGAGGCGGCGGCGGAGGCGGCATGATGGGCAACGGACCGCCGCCGATGGGGGGCCGTGGAGGTGGAGGCGGTGGACCGCCACCACCCAGGGGCATGGGAGGACCTGATCGATTCGGAGGACCACCTGGACCCCCTGGTCCTGGACCCAGAGGAATTGGGTCAGTTCAATCACTTATCGATTGTAAAATTCACTCACTTGAAACTCACAAATATATGAATCAGACGAGATGGAAATCCTGTCAGGGACTCTCCACCAAAACATTCATAAGAATATCAGTTTTATTCCTGTAAATGAAATCAAAGCTACCCTTCAATAATAATTATAATTTCTTTGAATGTTGGATTACACATCCAGAGCAATTCATTTATAAATTCAAAAACATTACTTTTTCAATAATAACTTTTTACAATGTAAACTATTTGAAACCTAACCTCATTTTGAAATGACTTATCGGATTCATGTTACATATCTTTATTTTATCCAGATTTGGGAGAGGCTCGCCTTTATTCAATTATCTATATCTATAGTAACTAAATAAATAAAATGTTTTTTTCCCAAAACAACTAAAACTACAACATCAATTAGGCTACACAAAATATTAGATAAATTACAATATTACATACAATAGTTAGTTACAAAAAATTCTTATAATGTGTCCTCTACTTGTTTAGTTTTTTCTGTGTGGAAATTGACCTACTCCACTATGGCGTAGCATATTCTAGAGTAGGTTTTGTTAGTTTTTTTGTGCGTATTATTAATTAGTTAGTGTTTAGTAAGTCACTAGGTGGTTAGTTGTTGTTTGAAATAGTTGTATCAATCTACTGAATCTGGCGATAATATATATATGTTTTCCATTTAGAGTTCCACACTATTTGAAACAGCTTTATTTTGGACTAAGTTATCTAATTTTATTTAATTCTGGAGAGAAATAGCTTGAGGTTCGCCTCGTTTATTATTTCTCCTACAATATTTTCAAGTGTTTGAATTTTCACACTTCAAATAATACTTTTGCAAAACTATTATTGATGTGTCTCTAGTTTGTAGAACCTGCATTCATTCAGAGTAATGTAATTTGAATGGATGTTTTTTGTTGCAGTGGCCCCCCTCCCTTGTCTAGAGGCGGCTTCGGTGGTGGATTTGGTGGAGGAGGTAAGATCATTTTGTTCTAGTGCCGCCTGAGCTTTATTCATTTTTGTTTCCAAACGGAAAATGAATTATTCTGAATCCTTTCCACTCCACCACTGCGATTCCTCATATCATACCAATAAATTTGGGACTCTTTGAAGTAGGAAATTAATCTTCTGTATCTTGAATATTTTAGGGTTGGCGCAGGGAAGTGGTACATTTTGTAATAATGTCATTTTTACGAAATAATTCATAAAACTAGTATATTTCCAATGAATATCAATGAAATGACAGTGAGTACTCTCGAATGACAGTGTTCCAAATCTTGAGAAATGGCAGTATTTCGCTTTGAATGTTCTCTTAGATTATGTTGCATTATTAGATTATTGTTGTAGTTCGTGTTCAGTGCACCTTGCCTTCAAGATACCACACAGAGATGTGTTCATAACGTCAAATGTGGTGATGCTGTGACAATATTCTTTGTTCTGCAGTTATATCACTATTTTAATATATTTTTCATAAATCTCCTAGTAGCTCTCTTGAAAGTTCTACCTTAGTCTATGATACTAGATTAAAATGTGTTCACATAAATTGTGCAAAATTTCGAACAACTACAGACTCTACAGTGCTGAGAACTGCAACATTCAATACTTACTGAACGAATAATACTTAATGTAATACTAAACTATAATTGAGTTTAGGTGGTTCGTCCACCTTATCCTTATCGTCTTCCCACTAAATCACTCATACACAAGTCTGGTGCTCATGTGGACATTTAGCACGGATTTTTATGGCGATCTGGACTTATAGGAAGAAATATTTCAGTGATAATATCACTTGAACCCTAAAAAAGAAAGTAAACAATAAATTATGCAATTTTTCCTGTAATGGCTGTGCCTGTGCTTGTACAGTGCATAATGTTGTAAAGTAGTATCAATTAAAAATCTTCAATTAAATGATTTTAAAAATTTGAGTCTTATCAGGCAGTTGAGTCTTATCATTCAAATCAAAAAGAAGACAATAAAATAGTCTACTTTGAACAAAATAGTATTCAAATCAACTTTTTTGATATATCACCTTGATGGTTGGTATTTATTATTATTCACCATTAGTCATTATTCAATTGAATTAGATATATTTTATGATTGTAAGGATAACCGTGTTCAATTTTATTTAAATGGTGTTTTATGTTTGAAAGTATAGTTTATGACTTTATAATTGAAAATAATTTATCCAATTTATTTGAATTTGAAGTACATTTACAAATCCAATACAAAATGAATCCTTACTGGAGTAAATGATACTATTTTAATTTTGATTTGATATACGTTTTCCAGCCAAGAACAAGAAAGATAGATGGAGTAAGGGCAGTGGCAGATCAAGTGGTAGTTCATTCCGCTCCCGAACATCCTCTGACTCCTCTGGTATTTCCCTCTCTTCCTTTCCTACTTCCTTAATATTATTTTATTTATTTTGTATTGGTTTTTTATGTGTATCATTATTATATATTAATTGCCACAGGTCATTGTTTCATTACTTGTAGATGTTTCTCTTTAAGATTTTTTATTCTTTTGATTTAACAAAGTATAAATTTGATGGTGTAATCTATTGAAAAAAATGGCATTTGCTAAAATTGCATTCCATTAATAAGATTTGTTTTTACTTTTATTTTTATCGCTATAGGGAGAATTGGAAAAAGTCAGTTTTCTTTTATCTTGAAGAGAATAATACTATAGTGTTTGATAAAATAATTATTAAGTTAACAAAATTTGAAACACTTGAACAGTTTTAAAGTTTAAGAGCACTTCTCATAATCGTTCAGTGGAAATTTCTAATATGTTTTCTAACAAGTTTATGTATTCATTAAATCTGCTTTCTGGGTTTTAAGACCATAACTATATTTTAAAATACAAGTTTGTGGTAATTTCCTATGTATCCTTCTTCTCAAACTATTCTGGTTGTTTCTCTCTAATATTTGTCAATTATTAAATCTATATTCCATTTCATGTCACCTTCATTCTCCAAACACTCTTTTTTATAATCGAAATATTTAAAATCATTCATCCAATAATTACTTTATTTTCATCCTATTTTCACCTTACTACATTTCTGCTTTCTTTTTATGAATCAATTATAATTCCAATTTAATGAGCGTATGGCTGGAAAATAGTGAAAATAGTTGCTCTCAATGTTTCGATGTTTGCCTTGCTATCATCTATATCTATGACAAGTTGTAGTGGCTATGTTAACATTATTTACATTGTGTTGTTTGCAAGACTCGTCACATCACATCCCATCCCTCTCAACTAGTGTAAGTATAATTAGTTGAAGGTAAAATTATCTACTTTCTCAATGGAAATATGTTCCCAAAGATATTTTTCTCGTCCATGGAGATGTTATTCATAATTACTGCGTATTAGGTGTTGTCTTGGGTCACCTAAGTGCTGCTAAGATAGGTCACATAACTCCTCAAGCTCGGATATTAATAGTCAAAACTAGCTGCTTGTGGATTAGTTACCTCAATTTTTTACTTCATTAGTCCCTCTAGAGATTGCTTCAAAAGACTGACTTGTCATCTTATTCATTTATGCAACTAGAAATGATTTGATATCAAGTTTAGTAGATATTATCGACCGATTCCCCTTGATTTTTCACTATTTTCCACTCCATTAACCTCTCTAGGGGTTCCCCAAATATCCGATGATGCTTACTCATCGTAGTGGATCCATTACTGATAGTCGAATTTTGAATAATTGGAGCTTTTGTCTGGTTCTGTCCGTAGGCAACGGCATTGGCATTGGCCCATTGGGCATCAATGATTCCCCCTCAATGATGGGCGGCCCCATGGGTGGGCCAATGGGGGGCGGAGGCCCCCCTCGAGGCTTAGGCAATGGTGGCCCTCCCCTCCCCGAGTCTACGCAAGTCAGCATTCCTAAAGATGTAAGTTCCGTTTTTCCTTCTCCTCTCCATTATCACAGGAAACCGACTACAGAATCTAAATTATCAGGGGATTATGTTTATAACACAAAATAGCTATTTGCTGCCGTTTTCACACTCGCCGACACGACTCTGAATGTTCTCCGGTTGGCTCATTCTCACTAACAGCTGATTCTCGGTCAATCGGAAGACATCTGGATGTCGTGTCGGCAAGTGTTAAAACCACCGATATGCTGTCTGAGTTTTTAAAATTCCAGATTTTCCAATTTCTCTAGTGCATATAGCTGAAGAAGAGCCCTTGCCACAAAAACTAGTAATGATAATTTCAAATTAGTCTTGAAATATGCTTTTAATAAATAGCGCATTCTGTGTAATCAGAAGTTGTTTCGATCACTGTTAGACCAGATTTATAAAGCTTGGGTGCACTATTGACTGTTGAGTCACTGCACATTTTTCAATAATGTACTAATGACTAACTTGTATTGTAATTTTCACGGAAGTAGATGCTTCCGTTCATTTTCGACAGTTAAGTCACTGCTTATTTTCCCTCCAGAATTTAACTATAATATTGATTGAAACTGTCGGTTCATTACAAACGTCGTTGTTGAATTAATTTTTAAATAGTTTTATATAAGTTGAATAATAAAATTAAGTACCCTGTAAACTTGATAATTATTACGTTTTTTATAACCACTGGAGTTGCGAACTCCAGGTTTAATTTTGCATCGGAGAATTCACTGTTTTAGAAGATAAAGAGTTGAAAGTATTCAATTTTCGTTTGTTTGACCTGGTGAAATAAGTAGTATTGCATGTAATAAGTAGTATATTAGGATGGTTTGGGATTCTCAATATACTCTGAAATTCTGTAAATCGGTTTCCTTGTTCATAATGTAAAAGTATCTCTACATCCACCAATGTTTCTACAACTATGAATCTCGTTTTCACTAGAAAAGCTCATTCTATTGTCTTGTTCAATACATCTGTCCTTATAATCGTTGTGGTGCGAGGTGGTACAATAATAATTTGATATAATTATTTTATTCTAGTGAAGTTCTTGCAGCTAAAACCCCATTGTAACAATTATTATCTCAAGGCAGTGTCCCTTCTGTATACTATGATCAGTATACTGAATGCAATATCCCTTGCCAAAATTTCCCTTTTCCACTAGATTCCGAACAATCACATTTCATGCCAAGAATTTATGATTATGTAGTGTTTTTCTTGAAGTTTAATAGACTTTTTGTCGTCTAGAATATTTCGGTTTCAACAATATTGCAGAGTAGAAGTGAACTGATACAGCACTACAAGAGTGTAGTTTCAATTCCTCCAAATCTTATTGAACGAGTTTTACAAATTCACGACAGAACTTGAGTTTGTGGTCTAAGCCAAAATCAACATTGAGCACTGGTGTACCTTTTGAATGCTTGCTACTATCGGACTCCCAAAATCTTTCTTTCTATTCAATAATATTTATCATTACCTCATAACTTCAGTCTTGTATTGGAATCATTCACGGAAATTTCAAAACTTTTGTAATAATATTATTAATACTTAGCCTACTATTTTTCTTTTATTCTCATTCTCACATTGTTTCTTTTAATTTATTCATTTTTATTCCTAATAACCCTCATGGAAATAAATAATGGAACTACGGTATTGATAGTGAAGTTATTGTTCTAACATAGCTAGAGTCCTAATTAAATTATTTTAGATTAGGCTCTCTAACCGAAGAAATACTTATAATAACAGCGTTCACAAACTTTGTAAAATTGCGACTTTCTCGAATTTCTAATTCAAACCTAGAATTGTGTGTAGAGTATCATCACCGATGACTCCTCAGACTGGACACTACAGGACATACATGATGAACATGTATGTTTTGGTATCAGCAAGAGGATCGAACAAAAAGCAGCTGTTTGACAGCAGCTTCAAACATAAATGAGTAAAATAAATAAACCACTAGAAAATTTCAAATTATAATGATTCAAAAATAATAATTTAACCTCAGAGTAGTGAACAAAAATCAAAGATACAAAAATCTAATCTCAAAAAATTTTGTTGGAAGCCTTCCGCTGTGATGGCACAATAATGTATGATGACATGTATGTACACATGTGTGTCTTGTAGGTAGTGAACAGTCTAAGAGACCAACATATATTTTCCGGCTACTTTGGACAATTAAAAAATAATTCAATTTACTTTCAATTGAAAAGTAAGTTGTTTCTCAATTATTATTGAATGATTTTTTCGTGTTTGTAGAACTATTTATGAATGAATTGGTTGTTAGTAATCCGTGTGTGTGTTTGCAGCTGGCTGGGGCGATAATCGGCAAGTCGGGCGTTCGGATTCGCAAAATTCGCGGCGAATCTGGAGCGGGAATAACCATTGATGAGCCGGCACCCGGCAGCAACGACAGAATAATCACAATCACTGGCAATCCACAGCAAATACAGATGGCCCAGTACCTATTACAACAGAGGTAACTTCATCACATTTATAAAGCACTTGGTGGTTGGGGAGCTACTGTATTTGAACTCATTTACTACTAAATCATGAAAACTTGGTGAATATTGTTCGAGTTAGTATTGATAATTATCAGCAAAAACCAACAATTAATATTCGTTCACATTTACGGGATAGTTTGATTCACAGCTATCTACTAGAGAAGGCGGAGAAACAGCTATCTACTAGAGAAGGAAAAGAAAAAGTGGCAACAATGCCTTCCTACTTTTTCCACTGACTTGACTCTCACTGTCAGATTAGGGAATCATGGCATGGAATTTGTCGTGGCAAGGATAGGGCTTTTGCCATAAAAATAACAAATTGATGGTGAAATAATTCATCATTTTTTGGAACTTTGACCTGCTTGTAAAAAATACCAGATATAGCAGTAATCTACTTTCTGAATATTCTCTTCCGATCATTCACTACTTCCCTCTCTTGTGGACAGCGTCTTTATTTATCCAAGCTGAACAGTGAAAATTCATTGCAATTCATAGTATCATAAATTTCTAAGCTCTAGAAGCATCAGTAAAATCCATGAAAATATTGCGTTTCTTTATCGATGTATTATTTACAATTTTTGTTGAAGTCAAGGTCAAGTACTTAAACATGTTTATCGCATTATTTCGTCTTCCATGTTATTGTGAATGGAACTTTCTATTTATTATATGAATACTGTAAAGCTTCATTCGAAAAATGATACATTAAATTTATTTTAATAGATTAGGAGCCTTATCAATCAATGAGCAATTATTCTTGAGATGAAATTCTGCCAAGTTTAGTATCCTTTTTCAGCAAAAATTCACTACAATCGTTCTAATTGGTTGCTTAAAACAAAAGTTGTTCTATCTTGATAATTGTTTATGAATAACAACTCACTTGGCATATTGGATTGAAAGCCTATTGGTTGCTAGGGTAGCAACTACTTGAAATCTCAAATTTTAATGCCCTTCTACTTGAATCTATTTATTCATATCATAAGTTGGAATTTACCATCTCAATTGAAATCTGGAATTGAGTGCCTTGTGTCGCTTGAATATTTTTTACTATTTAACAACAATCAATAGTTATTAACTCCCTTGGAATTTTGGATTGAGTGTTTACTGATTGCTTGAAGAGTTTACTCTTAGTTTAGGTACTTTAAACCAAGTATTAATAAAATGAATAAATCAATTAATAGACTTTGAATTGAATGCCAATCCAACTAAAACCAATAGTATTATCATTGACAAAAAACTAATTGGTTATATATACGTATTTCAAGTAATATGATATCTTTAAAATTGTTGAATATATATTTTCGACTTTTTTAATAAGATGCTTCATACTTTTTTCTATAGTTTATACTATAATCCGAAATTGTTATCAAAAGCTATCATAATCCAAGAAATAATTCGAGTTAATGAGCATGAACAATCTTCCTAATGTATACAGAAACGTAAAGCTGGGTTTACACCAAAGTTATTAACAAAGTGTTGATAACTTAATTCTTATAGATTCTATTAGATTGAACGGAACTTGACAAACACATATGTTCATCATGTGTATGATAAGTTATGTTCAATCTAATAGATTCTATAAGGATTAAGTTATTAACTTTGGTGTGAACGCAGCTTAAGAGTTCTAATTTACATTAAGGTGCTTTGGTACTCATTGAACATGAATATAACATGTGAATAATGATGGTTGCATGAAGCATGCACGGTTGCATTTACTAAAATATAATATTATTGTTTCTTTGAATAGTAATCCCACTTGAATTCTACAGCCTGAAAATAGATCTATTGAAAAATAAGTATAGGAAATTTGAACACTTTTTGAAGGTGAAATTTAAGAAGAAAGGTTATAATATGTAAATCTCTGTTAAGCTATATTAGAATTAAAATTTGAATTTGAGAAAGTACTAGATTTCTCTACGTGATTCTTAGCGAGGGAAGATGTGGCAGATTGGGAACAACTCTAGTAAATAATAATAATTCATTTACCAATATAAGATTATACAAGAAAACTCAAATAATTTCAAATTTACAATACAATTAAATAAAATAAGTTTTCTTCAATAAAAAAAGTTTTACTTGTTGGCACAGCCGGCAAGGAAAACCTGAGCGCCTGCTGTGAGTTCAGAACTAAAAATAAACCTTTACATTTGTGGAGACAAAAAAAAAAAATGAAAAAGTTATAATACTAACTTCGGTCTTACCAAAGAGTACAATAAATATTCTGCCCTATTATATATTCTGTCTGTGGTTTTACATAATTGTGTTTCAACGATTCGAATTAGTCCATCAAAGCGTGCTTGACAAGGAAGCAAGAATAGTCATTTATAATGATTACGGCCAGAAGTCCGATAGGTCTACAATGCCATTGAAAATAATATGCTTTATCTAAATTCACTTGTAGATTTCCATTTTTGAATCCAAATTTACTCTGAATTGTCATTAATTCAATGTAACAGTACTGTATATTACTATTATTTATCATTTTCTGAGTTTATAATCTACTACTGCTTGATTATACTATGAAAAGACTGAAATTAACGTTACTCAAACATTCAAATAATATCATTTTTGACATTAAAGTTATGATATTCGAGATTTGTTTGAGAAATAGTGATACTATGATGACTGAGAAATAAAATAATGACTGTTAAATATGAAAAAAATACTAGATGTAGATTAAGAAGTGAACATCTAAAAGTGAGTTGATGAATAAAATAATTCACTTGTATTAAGTTACTATATTGATGGCTCATCACGAGCTCAAGGTCTATAAAAACGTCAAGATTTATAGACCTTTCTCGAGCTGAGCTCTTGCTGAAAATATGAAGAATAAAATATCTAATGGGCTTTTGCAGATCTAAAAATTAGGTTCCCAACTGTGAGTTTTTAGAACCAAGACACAGTTATTTGTAAAGTTCAGTTAATTACAATGACTTTTGAATAAAATAATAATGTGTATTGTTGGCAAACTTGATTGATCTCGAGTTCAGTTCGTGATCAGCCATCTATAGCAAATAATTGTTTTTTTCTGAATGTGTGCATACGTGAAGGGAATGCTGAGATCGACGTGTGCTGTTTCACGGAAACTTCGTCTGGAGCAGATCACTAACCATTACTAACCAAGCCGAAGGAGTCTTGATTATGAAAGGCATTCGTTGTATGGAAGACTAGTGATTTTGTTGTTAATTTCTGTTCAAACAATAAGTCTCTAGTCATCCTACAAAGTTTGTTGTTGCTTCTGCTTCTCTAACACCTGTCTGCTATGTCTTCAATTGTCTTTGAAAAACATATTTGTGTGCATATTAACCTAATGTGTTTGCTTGAATATGAGTGAAATTCATCAAGGGTCTTGGTGCTTGCTTCACCCAAATATTGCATGTTAATAAAACTCTGTGATTGTCTTGAGTTAAGAGGCCGTATGCACCAACTTAGTTTCAACTGAGTTGTTGGTTTAAACTAGAAATGTAGCTTGTAATAAAAGCTTCCATATATATATATATATTCATAAGATTTCCATATATTCATAGGATGTCTAACCACAACGATATTATTTGTAAAAATATTATCAGAATTTCAATGAATGAATACAAAATTGTTATCTAGTTCGAATATACTTGTATAATGAAAACAATGACGTTGTAAGTTGTATAATGTATTTTTATAAAATTCGAATTAAATGTATCATTTACGAAGTATTTCTGTAGATGTTGATGTAAAATCAACTCGAATTATTCTTATTTTACATAAATTCATGTAATTGACATAAATTGAGCTTAATGTTTGAAAATACTTGCTTCTATAGTGAAGAGAGTGAAAGAGTAAATGTTTTTTGTGATTGGAAAATTTATAAACATTTTTTAAGTATTCTTATATTAATTGACGTTTTTTAATGGAGATGAAAATTATTAAAAGAAAGTAGCTCATACAATTTAGATTTAATATTTACAAAGGTTTTTTTAAAAACTTATAAATGTAAAAGTGGAATATTTTTCAATTTAATGTTTATAATTTCTTCAATTTCACTGATAGATTAATAATTGAAATCATTAAAAATAAAATCATCTAATTGATTTGTTTTCAACTCTTTTTCAAGATGTAGAATATCATTAGCGATATCAGATCGTTTGAATGCAAACTTATCATCAGTGACAAACCAAATTATAATATTAGTAACATTATTAGCTTGGGTGTACATAAATGGATATTTGTTGTAAATTTTAATGTTGACTATTATAATCTGAGAACATATATGTTCGAGGCTTGTTTGTACAATATCACCCTTCATAATAATTACCATCTAATTTAATTGTGTATTTGTATATTTTTTTTATGGTTGATGGAAAAAAACTTGCCAATGAGTGAAAGATAATAATTTTTCGTAAAATTTTTGTGTTGATAAAGATGTAACTCTTAGGCTAGGCGCACACCAGTTAGTCAAGACAAGACATGATCAGTCACGTTTAGTCACAATACTTCACATAGTTGCTTATCGAGACATGTCCAATTCAACGTCTATAAAATACAGGTCATGACACAATCCCGTGATGCATTGCAAAATCGCCATTTTATGGGGTTCTAGTTCACCAATTTTCAAATTTATCAGCTGTTATCATTATAGATTGAACAACATGATGTGTTATTTTGTTATATTGTTCAAGAAATATTGTTCGGCTTTGAATTGTAAAATAAATAATCCCCACAGAATAATAATTAGATTCCAACTAGTAACTGAATTTTTGATTTTTAGATTGAGAACTCAAACTCTTTTTGAGGTTAGCCTTTTGTCCCAATGCCTTATGAATATCATAAGTTACAAGAAAAAGAACAATTTATTGTTTATGATGAAAAAATAATAATTGAACCATTTATCATTGAAATCTCATTATTAAAAAATTGAAAACCTGAATTTACATATGATCTGAACCAGAATATTGTTTTTAAAAAGCATAATGCATGATTTTGTTGTGAGCAGATTTGAATATTTCAAACGTACCGCCATAAAGACCCCACATAATGGCCGCTCCATAAGAAACACGAGTGTCATGACCTGTATTTATAGACCTTGGTCCAATTGCAATGACTAATCAGTGTGAGTTGCGTCATAAGCAACAATGTGAAGTATTGTGACTAACGTAAACGTTAAGGTGAACGTAAATGTAAACGTTGTGGAAATACGGCTTCCATTTCGGTTTTGTTAACATAGGTTACCGTATCATTAAAGAGGTTATAGGTTATATATTGAGATTATAATATAATAGGTTATAATATTATATAGGTTATAGTTTGTTTTATTATAGAGATTTTTTATGAGGTTTTCAAAGTAATTGTTGAATTGTAATTTGTATTGAGAAAGAAAACAAATAGTAAGAGCTTCTCCAGGATTTAGATACCGGTACACATTGAATTTTTTACCAAATTAATGTAAATTATGTAATTTACATGTGTAATTGTGATGTTTTATTGTTGGGTTTCTGAGTTTTTTCTTGTAACTGTATGTTTTGATAAATCTGTGAATTTTCTTGAATTTTATAATATGAAAAATGATTATTTTTCTGTTTTTGTTTTCAGCGTCCATGAGAATGATATGATGAGACCTTCAGGAAAGGGAGGCCGTTACTGAACTTTGGATTCGAGATCCTAAATCTCGGAAATCTGTGAAGTTTGCAAAAATTTCCTCGAATATGCTCATATCTCATTGTGACGGACTCATACAGTGATTAAATAATAATCTATTCTACAATTATGTCATAAAACAATTGACTCTTTCACATAATTAGTCATGCTAGCTTATAAATCTCCACTACTAACTTGATAGTTTTTGAAACTAGGTTATGTTAAATAAGTTGTAATTGCCATCCAATTACAATAAAGTTTTTATAGCTAAATAAACAAAAAATGAAAAACTTCTATTATTCGATCTGTGTTTTTCGTAAACTGCGTATTTATAAAAACTTTTCAGTGTGTTTGTCTTTGTAGACATATTTCAAAGTGCTGGTAATAGATGCCATATCTGACAAGGCTGGGATCACCCAAGGTTAATAGATCTACCTCCTTAGTAGTATATTCACCTTGGCAATCATCATGATAGCCGATTGTTAACTTATTTTGTCGTTGAAAATAAAAGAGTTGAAGCTCTTTATAATTTTTTATATAATTTAACTATACTCATTGTCTTATGTTTTTGTAACTTATAAAATAATGTAGTTTCGATAGAAGTATACAATAATAGTATGTTTGAGAAATTTGGAATAAGTGGAATTGTCGTTCCTCAAGGTTTGTGCATTCAAATCCACTGAATGGCGAAAAGCAATTTTATTATTGGATGTTACAATTGAAGTTAGTTCAATTACCTCAGAAGTTGTGTAACATTAGAGAAATAAACATTTTTTATTAGTAGACTTGATTTTTACTGACCTGTTTCTATTGTCAAACTAATCTAACTTTAGTTATTTCATAATAAATTGAAGTAATTATAAGAAAATCAGATTATAAACATTAGTAAACATAACCTTCTGGACTGCTATTTTTAAAACAGTTTTGAGAAAATGCATCATGGTTTATCCCGAATCTTGTAATCTATCTATATATATAAAAGCTAAATGGCACTCACTCACTCGCAGAACTGAAAATCTACCGGACCAAAAACGTTCAAATTTGGTTGGTATGTTCAGTTGGCCCTTTAGAGGCGGCGCACTAAGAAATCTTTTGGCAATATTTTAACTCTAAGGGTGGTTTTTAAAGGTTTAAAGTTCGTCTTTTAGCATGTATATTCTTCTTATTCTCTTAATTATAACTGAAAAATATCCATACCATATGTTAATATAGAACTATATTCTAGAGAGAGTACCTCTTCGAAACAGTTGTTGACTGGTAACTAAATTAATAATTTTGTCAGGTTGGCATTAAGTTAAGTTGACTTTGTTAGGTTTGCACCAAGTTGAAGATTGAAATGCATTTATCGCGGAAAAATTGATTGGGCACTGCTACTTCAATCAGAGCTATTCCAGGGAATATTATATTACTAGCCGTCGGGCTCGCTTCGCTCGCCATATCCGTTTAGTCTGGATCGTCCTAACATATGATAAAAATGCTCAAATGAAAAATGCAGGCGAGCGAAACGAGCCTGATCTCATTCTTGGGGGGTCCAGGGGGCGGAGCCCCCTTGCTAGACAGATATGGCGAGCGATGCGAGCCTGATGGCTAGTACTATAATAAACTGAAGAACTGGCTTATACACATACGGGATAGGAAAATTATGTTTGACGCATCATCACGTCTGAACTACTGGACTGATTAACTTGAAATTTTGTTATAGATTTATTTACCGATGATGGTTATAGGCCTATTTTTAATTCATTGGGGATGGGTATCGAAAGACAAAACATCGATGTATTTTTCACCTTAACATCGATAAGTGAAAAACATCGATGTTTTAAACATCGACGCATCGCTGTACATTTACGGATGATACTACGAAGACTACTAACTTTATACAGAGTATTTCAGAAGTAGTGTCGAACATTCTAGGGTATTGTTCCTGGATGATTGGAGACTACAAATGTCGTATTTGAAGTAACCAAAACTCAGCGGTTATCCTTATAGCTACCATTTTCTTTTTTCACTTAGGAATTTTTATCTCAGAATTAAATAATTTTGAATAAATAAATACTCAAAAGCATCAGAAACGATGAATGAATAGATTTTTATTAGTATTAATAAAGTGAAAATGATACAATGTACAGTATATGATACTTTACACTTATTCTTGATAAAACGGGGCGAAATCAATTTGAACCCACAACACTTCTGTTGATAAGCTTACAGAGTATTAGTTTATTATAGATACAACTCAATTATTTTGGAAGTTGATTGATTCATTGGTATATTTTTTTCATAATCTCGAAATACTTGATAGTACCTACAAAAAAACTTCTAAAGTGACTACAATTTTATCTGGAGCTATTGTTCCAATATTTTAACAGTTACTAACTGGAATTACAGCAATTTTGGACTTGTGGTATTCAAGTAACAGTCTTTCGAATAATTGAAGTCAGGTTGTGACTAGAAAGATACATCAACTCTATTATAGGTAGTTTACAAGATTTGTCATCTTCATAGTTAAGTCAGAAACCTCTCGGGATATCCTTGAAGATTTTGTCTTAAGCTAATTTTAGCAATCATTGTTACTCATATCGTATCCATTCAATACCTGATAGTTTTATTTAGGTAATGGAAATTATTAAAGTTTTTTTTATATGGATATCTCATAGATACAACTCAGCTATTTTGTTATTATTTAATTAATTTGAAATTATATTTCTACACTCCTTACAAACTTACAATACGAGGACCTCTATTCCAGAGCTAGATTAATTGGTATTAAACGTATGTTGAGGAAAGCACTTGTAATAAGAAAAAACTGTTTCTTCCTAAGAAACGAAGAATCCGACCTCTTATTTAATTCTAAATAAGTATCTAACCTTGACAAGAGCTACAGAAGTTATGTAAATCTTCAAGAGTATCTAACAGTCTCACATAAAAATACAGAGAGCCTAAATGAAAAATTCATTTTAGTTGGGGAAAAACATCGGATGACCGATGTCTAGGTAAAACTATCGATAAGTGAGAAACATCGAACAGTAAACATCGATGTTAAAAACATCGTGTTTGATGTTGAAACCCATCCCTATCGATACCCATCCCTATTCTTCATGATTGCAGAAGGTCAAGTTCTCAGTTTGTCAAGTTTTTAATTAGTACCTTGCGGAGCACGGGTTACCTGCTAGTCTATAATATAATGAAGAAAAGAACTGGCTTATACATGTACGAGATAGAAAATACACGAATGACGCATCATCACATCTGAACTGATTAATTTGAAATTTTGCAAATGGGTTATAGGGCTTTGCTATAGATTATAGGGCTATTTTCAGTTCTTCAAGATTCCATTACGTCAATTTTTAAATTAGCCATGCTTCCAGTTTCTTAAACTTTGCTTCAGGAGTGGTCATGTACCGTATAAAATAATTACGATATTCAAATGTATTATTTTCTTGTTCTCTTTCTTATCTCAAATGTTTGACGCTTCATCACGCACGTCTGAACTACTAAACTCTGATTAAGTTGGAATACTGCATAAAAATTCTTAATTTACCAAGGATGGTTAAAATCGTATGCTTATTTTCGTTAATCAAATAATCATCTTTTTTATATACAGGTGTCCCAAAAGTAAAGTGCCAAACTTCGTGAATAGGTTCTATGGGTCAAAACAAAGAGAAAATGTAGATTAATTTTTATTTTCCTAAAACGCTTCATTTACGAGATATTCGCCATATTGTATTTTTTACAAAATAATTTTAATCTTCGAAGTTATCCAACCGATCGCTATAAAAATCAGTACGGTAGGCATGTTCAAATAAGAGAGATGAACTATAGAAAAAATATTCAACTTTGTCAAATTCAAAATGGCGGCCATTTTAAACTTTGAATCCAAAATTGCGGGAAAACGGTGATGGAGAAATTTACCAAGAACAATTTTTTAAAGAAATTTTATTTTTCTACAACTGCACGTAAAGAAAGAATTTACATACTCAATTCTTGTAAAACAGCTTATTTCTGAGGAGAATCTACTTTTTCGCTCGCCAACCATCTGCGCAAGCAAGCACAGTAGATTTTCTTTACGCTCGCTAATCATTCGCGCATGAGCAGAAGAGTTTCTTTACGATCGCTAATCAGCTGATGATAAGCAGCTCGCCAAAAGACAAACCACTCTCGGTCAGATCTCAAGTGGGAATCACTTGTCAGCTGATTTATGATGAATAATTCTATAGTCTGATTTTTACTCTAATATTGGCGTATGAAGGAGGCTCCTTTTATATTATCCTTGAGATACAAAATTTCCAAAAACCTTGTATATACGTCGACGCGCAATTTAGAAAGGAACATGCCTGTCAAATTTCATAAAAATCTATTAACGCGTTTCGCCGTAAATGCGCAACATATAAACATTAAGAGAAATGCCAAACCGTCGACTTGAATCTTAGACCTCACTTCGCTCGGTCAACTAGTGTACTGGATGGTGAGAAAATGTAGTAGAACAAGACGTACATTATTATGTACAATAGTAGACCAGACTGGCACTCGCAATGTGACGTCCCAAAAAACAAACCATCTTGTTCCAAAGTTTGACGCCCCGCTCCGCGAATAGACGCTTCCAGTGTGTTGGAAGTGTTTGTTCAGGACGCTCCGCTCCACTCCGTCTTCAGTGTATTTGTATCCTAAGAGATAAATGGAAAAAGTTGTAGCAAATTTTTTAAAGCTTCAATTTGATAAACATTGGTGTTGCTATCCCTATCTATCATTCGAAAAAGCAGATAGCTATTCTTTTTAGCTCTGCAACTTTGCCAGATCGTTTTTCTTCAACAATATAGAAATATAACTAATTAACAAGATATTTAATCTCAATTATGAAAATTTGTTATACAATTGAAAAATAAATTTCTTGGTTAATAGAATATATGATTAATATTAGTGAAAAAATAATTCCATAGTACCCTTTTTTAGAAAAACTTTTCTTGTATAAAATACAATCACAACTAGTTTAAAAAGGATACTATGGAATTATTTTTCAACTAACAAATCAAGTAGCCCTGATGAGAAATACTCTATTAGAAAATATGATTATATCTTTAACAAGAATGAACAGTTGATATTAACTTACGGTACATCAAATATACTGATACCTATCTATCTTCCACTTCTATAGTGGCATGGTTCTATAGAAGACAGTGGCAAGACAGAGAATCGGCAACGCTGTTCTCCAATCTTTCTTCACTGCCATTATAACGTGGACCTCACTATAGTATCTGTATATTCAGTATCAATTTAATATGATAAGCTTTTCTTCGTTCTAATTCAATAATATTGACGTCAGTTTCAAAGACCGAGGAACTCTGACCGCTCTCTGTGTGGACACACCTTAAATAGTTGAAATTAAAACTAGTTAACAAATAAAATCAACAACTTAAACAATCAACTAAAGAACTATGAAGTACAATATAAAATATACATTAAAATGTTAAATATAAAATCTTTTTCGCCCCACTTGGAAGTAATGAGCTGGTTTTCGTGCGTCATAATTATGAAGGGCCGAAAGTGATTGTTTTCTGACCAGGCCGGTAAAAACGGCCCTAGGGCTGTACGATAACCTTGAAGTCAGCTGATTCTGATTTGATGTGAACGGCTTTACGAAATAGTTTATGCTTCTAGAATTGAATAAAGTATTCTGCAATAATATACTATCATTTCATTTGGATAAATAAAATGGAGATAAGATTTATATTATAAACTATTTGAATTTGATTTTCAGAATAGGATAGAACTTCTAACCTAAACTTCCAAAGTCGACGACAACAAGCATTGTAGATGTTGACATTCAGATTGGTCAATTTCAAGTGGATGGAGTTTGCTTATCATTGATGGATTGCTCATCAGAAGTAGACCTCATTCCATAACATCAGTCATCTAACCACAACCAGTCATCCAACCGCCACCAGTCGCCCCACCATTGCCACCAGTCATCCCACTATCGCCACCAGTCATCCCACTATCGCCGCCAGTCGTCCCACTATCACCACCAGTCACCCCACTATTGCCGCCAGTTGCCCCACTATCGCGCCAGTCGCCCCACTATTGCCGCCAGTCGTCCCACTATCGCCACCAGTCGCCCCACTATCGCCACCAGTCATCCCACTATCGCCACCAGTCGCCCCACCATCGCCACCAGTTGCCCCACTATCGCCGCCAGTCGCCCCACTATCGCCAAGAGTCGCCCCACTATCGCCGCCAGTAGTCCCACTATCGCCGCCAGTCGCCCCACTATCATCACCAGTCGCCCCACTATCGCCACCAGTCACCCCACTATCACCGCCAGTTATATAGCCACAACACCTACAGGCATATAGCTTTGATCGTAGGCCTACATACTCAAGTGGCGCTCGGCCAGCATATTCATCTTTGAACTTTCCAAGCACCATTTTGTTTGCATCCGAGTAGCATGGGTGGTCTGCAGGGTACTCTGAAGTGTCAAAGATTTCTTTAAGCTGCTGGTTGTTGATGTCATTGTATAGGTTCTCAGTTTTCACGATGTAGAATAAGCTGTCAGTATCCTGATAAAGCAGTTGCAGGTTCTCTTTGTACGTAGGTTTCATCACATTGTAGTGGAACTGGTACATAAGGGTCTTGCTGATGTCAAGCACTGATAACCCTATATAGATTGGCTTATTGAGCTCCACTTTCTCTCTATGCATTGTAACAGCACAGATATTCTCGCCAAATATGATATGATCTTTGTACACTGGTCGAGCAATCAGTTTCTTCAAACGCTTCTCATCATTCACTAGCTCCATGCTCATTCTTTTTCACACATTCTCCATTGTTTTAACAAACATGGCATTGTTCATGAGTTTGAAGAAATTTGTCTCAAACTTGTTCTTTGACTGTTGTCGAAGTCTGGTGTTTAGCATGATGTAGGGTGCTAGGAAGTCCTTCTGCTCAAACCTTACACCTTGATGATCTTTAGTGATTTTCAATCCATGTTGTACTGCCTGTTTTAGGGTGCAGTAATGATATACATATTGTTCACGGTTGCTTAGAGCTGAAATGAGTCGTACATGATTAGATTCAAGAGTTTTCTTGTTCTCTGGAAGAAATGGGAAATCATTGTGCTCATCATGCAATTCGGTACTCAATGTCCACCTCTAGAATGTATCCAATCTCCATATCATCCCCTAAACCTGTAATACCCATTGTTACTGCTTCCAATTCAGTCAGATGTCAACTCAGTCAAATGTCATTGATACCAGATGGTGATAAAGAATCACCAGTAGTTTGCTGTATGATAAGGGAAAGTATTATTGTAATAATGTTCGAGAAAGTAAAATACTATTGAATGTATAACCATTGTAATATGATAATAAAGAAATAAACCCTCATTGGCTGATCCACTGTCTAAAACTACTCTCATGTAATGATGTAAACATGTATGAAATAAACCTCTTTTTTTTGTGTTAACCATTGATTGAGAGTTTCATTAATTCAGATAGGTAAAAAAATCACCTTACTTTACTTTAAGCATTGTAATTTCAACGACCCCCACTCCACCTCCCTCTGTCACATGACCAATGGCCACCAGCATTAAGGACTCTAGCTCAAGATGGTCATGCACGACCTGTCACTCTACATGCTCATGGAGACCTATCACTCTAGATCAATTATGTACATGGTAGACCTACTGGATCAAGTTGTCCATGGAGACTCTAGATCGACATGGTCATGCTGCTCTAGAGATCAAAATGGTATTGGAGATAGATATTTTCAATGACTCCCACTCTATGCTCAGACATGACATATTTTCAATGACCCTCACTCCTCCTGTCACATGTCTGTATAGCATAATTGGGTCGTCCACTCAGTGGTCAGTCAGTCAGTTCAATTACTGATCAGTCACTGATCAGTCTGATCAGTAACTGATCAGTCACTGTTCAGTCACTGATCAATAACTGAACAGTCACTGATCAGTCTGATCAGTCACTGTTCAGTCACTGATCAGTCACTGTTCAGTCACTGATCAGTCACTGTTCAGTCACTGATCAGTAACTGATCAGTCACTGATCAGTCACTGTTCACTTACAGCAAGCTGCAATGAGCTTAGACATAGTGGTTAAAGTATACATAGTACAGGAGTTAGAAGAAGGCTAGAATTGCTCATTATTGCAATCAAACAGGTATATTGTAGGAACAATAGTTAAGAGTACAAGGCACATCCTGCACTATCAACTCCTATAGTAAATTTCTATTGGAAACATTTATGGATAGTCATATAGTGCAGGGTGTGAGATGCATCTTGAGACTAGTGCTTGGTTTAAGCTCTTTCTTATATATACTAAATCAACAGGTGGTGAAATAAAAACAAATGTTGGATAATAATAATCATATAATTGGATATGAAACATGGAATATAGAAATACAGAATAAAATATATAGTGCGAATATAGAATGATATAGACATACAGAATAATTGGATATAAAACATGGAATATAGAATAAAATACAGTGCAAATAAAGTCCCAGTGGGGATGGCTGGCGGTGGAGATGCTGCCGGTGGTTGGATGGCTGGCGGTGGAGTTGCTGCTGGTGGGGATGCTGGTGGTGGAGAAGCGACCGGTGCATCCAGTCGCCTCAACCACTCCTCCAAACCAATACTATTAATCTCAGCTAGGTGTAAAGAAAGAAAAATACTATGGATTAAACAGTAATAGAATACATTCCAATTTTACATTTCAAAGTATGCAAAAATGAATTGAACCTTGTAAAGTTGGTAAGACAAATTAATATTCAGTACTAGCATATGGTTTCAAAATGGTGGGGTGGGCTTGAATATATAGACCGGAACCGCATTCCTCCTTGTAAGGTCTCTGAAGTGAAATTTTGAAACATGTTAATCATCCACCAAGAGGAGAATTGGTGCGTAATGATAACGTTCAAGGTTGTCTCACAGTAAGCTTGTATATCCTTATCTATAAAAGTTGCTACATTGTGCTGTGAGATGAGTGAAAACTGTGACAAGAAATGACAAACTTTGATATGCCAATTTTCAATGAACTTTCATTGGAGATATATCCTATTAAAGCATTACCATAATGTTTTTCAGTTTGATTGGTTCTATGTTAAGAATGTAAGATTTGGTGAGAATGATTTAATTTATATAAATATATATTCAGAAGACAACTTTGAATTCATTATTATTCTTCTAAAAGAATATTCAACTGTGCTGAATACACACACACACACACACACACCACACACAACACACACACACACAACACACACACACACACACACACACACACACACACCACACACACACACACACACAACATAAAGAGTTTTAAAAGGAAAAGATGGATTTGAATGTTACTGCTGGATATGTATTGAAAGAATGGTAAAATCTCATCCTAGTTGTCAAGTACATCTAGAATTTATGATGGTAAGAAGTTTGTTTCACTTAAATCTGTCACTAGATTGCCTCTCTCTCTCTCACACATATCTCTCTCTCTGCTATAAATCAACATCAAATAGGCATTGACTAAATGTAATTGAGCATGACTGAATGTAATTAGGTATGACTTTATTAACTAGAGCATGACTAGAGAGAGAGAGAGAGTATGAAATCCATACTTCTCATCTACTAATAATGAAGTATGTATAAATAAATATGAATATTTATACATAAATATTGAATAGTTATAATGAAGTGAATATAGATAGAGGAAAAGTTCTCATAGAGTACATACCGCTTCATCATCAATGTTAACCAATTCAGGAGTTCTTCCAACTCTAAGTATAGTGACATCACTACTGAGTGTGTGAGAGCTTCTAACACATTGAAGAAGATTTATCTCCCCAACATGCAAAAAAAAAACGGGATTGTGTAGGATATTTCCTTATGGATAAGCCGACTTTATCGTTAGGAGACGATATGTATATTTCCAATGAGAAAAGTATATAAATAATAAGTTTGCGAGTAAAGCTGTTTATGGTTTCCTGTTCTAAAAATTGCTCCACTTCTTGACCGCATATCCTCTCCATTCAATGATTAGGAAAAACATCCTATTATCTCATTCACACAAAACAATGTTTCCTCTATTCCTTCCACTCTAATAAAAATAAAAGCAGGATATATGCAGTGTGAATCATTTCCCGCGAACTCTATTCTTAGTCCAGGTGTGAATTTGTTCTATTATGAAGTGTTTATTCCTTCCACTCTTATCAATATTGAAACAGGGTATGCGGTGCAAATTATCTAGTTCTATAAAAACTTATTACTTTACTTCGCTAAAAGCAATCTACTGCTGATAGTCTCACATTCCATGTATCAAATTCCAAAGTTGCATGAAGTTGTAGGAAAGATTACCGGCAACCTTGGCTGCATTACTGTTACAACTCACGCATTGAATGCGGAAAGCTTAATTGAGAGATCCATACATAGTAAAACATTATTGGAAATGCCAATTTTGTATAAAATTAGAGCTCTATATGATTTCATTATAATAACTACCAATTGCATTAATTTGATGCTGGGGTGATAGAATGAGAAAAGTAGAAATTCAAGTTGTAATATAACTTGAAAGATATTGACTAAAGTGGAATTGTCTGTCATATCAGCTCCATTCATGAATGAAAATTGTCGACCTTATACTGAAATGAAATTGAATAATCCAATATTAACTTAATATACTCACTGTTCTCTGTACGGCTTCTGAAATTATTAAAATGGAATAGAAGTTACCAAGTACCTTTTTTTTGTATTCTCCCATTCATCGATTCTGATAGAAATTCCCAAATCATGAACCTGAAATTCAGATTCATCCCAGTTCTGAATTGAAACAAAACCATTTATTCTAATAAATTTATAAATTTCGATTCATAACATCATATAATATCATAACTCACTAATACTTTACTTTGTTAGCACTATATGACTATCCATAAATGTTTCCAATAGAAATTTACTATAGGAGTTGATAGTGCAGGATGTGCCTTGTACTCTTAACTATTGTTCCTACAATATACCTGTTTGATTACAATAATGACAAATTCTACCCTTCTTATAACTCCTATGTATACTACTATGTATACTGTAGGAACAATAGTTGATATATTTTACAGTTTGAAAACCTGGAAGCATTGTATGTGTCAAACTATTGGATAGAGGAAGAAGTTGAGAACCCCAACATAGATTTGAATTATGAAATTAGAATCAAGCTAGATGTTCTAGAGCATAACCCCAGTAGGAATAAGGAAAGAGTTATTTTCTGTATCTGATTGCCTTGACCACATCATCAGCTGACTTGCTTTTAATTGGTATAGCAAAGGCGAACTTACTAAGACAATTGATAATAGTAATTATGTATCTATAACCTTTGTTCTGTTGAGCATATGGTATCATCTCAACAAGGTCAGCTTGATAGAGGTCATAAAGACCTTTGACTGTAACCTTTCTTGTTGAGAAGTTCCAACAAGCTTGCTTGTGCAGCTCTTGTGCTAATACTGTCTTATCCATACTGGATATATGAACTTGCTAATTAGCATTTATATAGGCATCAGGCTGTTGAGCTCAACCATCATGAACTTCCTACATGGTATGATAAAGACAAGTTTATCATAGAAGGATCCTTCCTATTGTATTTACTATACCTTAAATGTCTAAGAGTGCTTACTCTAGAAGTTGAAGGGTGTATGGAATAAGATGTACAACATATTTCTCTTGAAATAACACACTCTCTTTTATTGATACATAGCATAATATATAAACTGAGCATTCATATGAATAATAAGATTATTTACATTACAATTCAATAGATTCAGTCCAATATATCGAGAACTATCCAGTGATATAATTCACCCAATCTATCACTTATTTCGCAGAATCCTCTGCTGAATGAGAATTTCAAGATGGCTGCTCCCTCGCATAGGTCGGTATAGCTTGACACTTCGGCATCATGGAAGATGGATGTTAGTGTCTCTAGAAAGTTTTGAGCTGTTCCAAACGGTTCTGGTAGGTCCTTATCTCCAAACTTCAGAAATGGTTGTACAATCCATTGGTTGCTGGTTACTAGTAGACAGTCTCTGCACTCACACATATCTGCTTGCTCCACTACAGGCTGATGTTGGCATTGGTAGTGGTAACAGCAGGAGGAAGCTGGAGTAGTAGCTGGAGTTCTAGTTGTAGCTGATGCTAGTTCTTTACAGCACGGTGCACAGACCTCAACTGTTGATGACCACTTCCAAAAAGTCTTGCGATGTGAATGTAGGGCGAAGACATGTGCGCAGTGGATTTGTTGACACTTCCTGGCATGAGGTATGACGTCACTTTTCAAGCAATTTTCTCAGAATGCTGTACTGGGATTCATCACCATCTATTTTATAGTCATCATTTGATAAGGCACGTGACCGTTTAGCAGGAATAGTACTGCTTCCTGACTCATTGACTTTATCAATGAGCTCATCATGTGATGAGGAATGTAGCCGTTTAGCTGTTATAGTACTGCTAGCTGCCTGAACCTTGGGAATTTCTTGAGAGTCAATCATCTCTTCCTCCTCATCCTCCTCCTCCTCCTCCTCCTCCTCCTCATCCTCCTCATCAATGTGTGCTAGAGTGGGGATCTTGTAATGTCCATGTGCAAGAGTTGTAATTCCATCATCTAGAATATACCTCTTCTCATCAGCTTAGCTCAGTGCCTTCTTTCTCATGACTTGGGTCATGATCTGATGTTTCCTAGTGCCAAACATCACTTGTTCTCTATAGATATCCTCATCACCATATAGACAATCTTGATAGTCTTGGAAACCTATGTAACATTCAGCATCTGGATGCATTTTTGAGAGTTCTCGCCCAAGTATTGGTCTCCACACTCCTTTAGCTTTCTTTATCAATCCACTTGTCAGCTGATTTGGATCACTATTGTAACACCTACAGGCATATAGCTTTGATCGCAGGCCTACATACTCAATTGGCGCTCGGCCAGCATATTCGTCTTTGAACTTTCCAAGCACCATTTTGTTTGCATCCGAGTAGCATGGGTGGTCTGTAGGGTACTCTGAGGTGTCAAAGGTATCTCTAAGCTGCTGGTTGTTGATGATGTCATTGTACATGTCCTCTGTCTTGACAAGGTAGAATAAGCTATCAGTATCTTGATATAAGAGTTGAAGACGGTCCTTGTAGATGGGCTTCATGATGTTATAATGGAATTCATACATGAGGGTTTTGCTGATGTCAAGCACTGTCAAACCAATGTAGATAGGTTTGTTCAGCTCCACTTTCTCTTTATGCATTGTAACAGCACAGATATTCTCGCCAAAGATGATGCGGTCCTTGTACACTGGTCGAGCAATCAGTTTCTTCAATCGCTTCTCATCATTCACTAGCTCCATACTCATCCTTTTTCGCACATTCTCCATCGTCTTACCAAACACAGCATTGTTCATGAGTTTGAAAAAGTTCTTTTCAAACTTATTCTTCGACTGTTGTCGAAGTCTGGTGTTTAGCATGATGTAGGGTGCTAGGAAGTCCTCCTGCTCAAACCGCACACCTCGATGAACTTTAGTGATTTTCAATCCATGCTGTACTGCTTGCTTGAGGGTGCAGTAGTGACATACATCATATGTTCATGGTTGCTTAGAGCTGTCATGAGTCGTACATGATTAGATTTAAGAGTTTTTTTGTTCTCTGCCAGGAATGGGAAGTCGTTGTGCTCATCATGCAATTCGGAAGGGTACTCAATGTCCACCTCCAAGATGTAGCCAATCTTTTGAACATCTCCAACACCCTCAATACCTCTGCTCACCCCCTCCAACTCATCTTTCTTCATCCACTGGAATTTCCGGCATGGAAGTGGTTGGCACATTGCCCAGCCATACAGGTTGTTCGCATCTGTGTACAAGAGATATGATGTAGGCTTCTCGGGGTCAATAGGCGCTCCTGTGTAGGCATTGTTGGCTACAGCATGATGGTGTATACAATTTGTTATTCCTCCTCTGATACCTCGCTCGATAAACATGTACATGTCATAGTCAGTAAGGAGCTCAAGCTCGACTTTAGTATATTTCAGCATGACATCAAAGGAAAAGCCTGGAGATGTAAAGTAGTGAGCACAATCCAAATCATAAGTCTTCATGCATACATTGCGGAAGCTCTCAAAGACATCAGCCAACAGGAGAACATCTGTTTTCAAGTATAGGTCACTGTATTCTCCTAGAGTTCTACAACTGAATTGGTTCCACACAGTTTGAGCATGTTCATAATCATCACTGCTAACACTCCTATCAACCAGCTTGCTGAAAAATGCCTCTTTGGGTGGTAGCAATGTTTCTTCAAGTCTCTGCCATGAATCGCAGTAGTCGTATGGAAACACTCCTTTCCTTGAGACAAGGCTCAATTTGTTTCCAAACACTTTAGCAGTATGTGGTAGCACTTTGGACAAGTCTTCCGGATTCGATGCTGATTTGACTAGGTTGGTGACCAGATTGTCTAAACTATCAGGCGTAAACCGGAATGTATCAATGAATTGAAGGTGCATTTTTGGAGATATTTGTTTGGTGAATGATATATACTTTTCTGATGGGTTTGGGATGACAGACAGCCGATCCTTATCTCTACCCAGCTCTGGAATAATGAGGTGTGTATCGTAGTTTGAAGAGTTGTGGAGAAACACTGGTATGAATGATTGTCGCTGATGCTGCAGGTTGCTTTTATGGCATAATGCATTCCGGTAGATACCAGTTTTATGACAATGGTCATACACCTTATCTTTATTGAACCATTCATTGCAGGCCTCACAGAAATCAGCTGCATTATGTCGTTCTTGCTCTCTTTTGGTTAGTGGGAGCAACTTGATATTCCTGCAGTCAATTGCCTCATCTAAATCTTTTGCATACATGGTGAGGGTCTTCATGAAATGTTTGGCGGCATCAGGACCCCTGTAGACAATCGGCTCATGAGGGATTAGGTTAGTGATTGTCAGCCAGGAATCTTCCAAATCTGGGTCCCGCACAAAGTATAAGCAGTAACTCATTGCCTGATGATACTGGATAACTTTGGTAGCTTTACCAATCCATTGTTCATTGTCTTCATCAGGTTTCTCCAGGATGCACTCAAAATCGGCATATGCTACAATAGGTACTCTGTACTTTTGCACATGTTTCTCAAACTTTAAGGTTGGAGGTTTACCATCTTTCCCAACCTGTGGCATGATGATTCTTGCTGTATTATTGCTAGCATAATACTCCTCATGCTCAGCCATCCTGCGTTCTCCATCTATGTCCTGAGTGTAATGGGTGAAACATCGTCTGCAGATGATAATTTTATGCTGATGTTTTGTGAGTTGGGATCTCACAAGTCTTTCAAAATTTTTAATGTAGCAGTAGTGGCTATTTGATTTATGTTCATTGTCATCCTCAAGGGTGTTGTTTTCATCATCATCCTTACTCTCACAGAGGAGGAGGAGATCAAAGTGATCTGCCTTCATTGCATTTCCAACTCTTCTTGGAAATATAATGTTCTTCTCATCCACACCATAAATATTAACTGATACCTCTGGATTATCTTTCTCAAATATATCGATTTGACTGATGGTAGTGGGAAATCCAATGCCTGAAAAGTTGTATCTCTCTTCCAATTGATGGTATCGGTCGTTGACTCGTTGAGGATTACTGCCTTGTACATGTTTGGCGAGGATGGCCCATTTGAAACATTGCTGGTCCATGTTTATAGAATTGACGATTGCCTTTCGCGCTGATAGAAGAGGTGGAAGACTGATGTAGGATGATCCACGTAGGGGAGTATGTTTGCTAATCCTGATGAGCAATCCATCGATGATAAGCAAACTCCATCCACTGGAATTTCCTTCGAATTTCGACTCCTCATCCAGTAGCGTCATGCACGCTTGGTTGATGATGTCTGGAAGATTTATGATACTGAAGATTGTGTAGTTTGGAGTTTTGAAGGTGACATTCTGAAACTCTTCTTGTTCAAAGAAGGTCTTATCAAGGGTGCTGCGGAAATATGTTGCCTCCAATACTAGATTGAACTTCATTGCTCCATGTGTCTGCAGTTGCTGACTGATGATGTGAACAATTTTATCCTTCAGACTGCTCAGAAAGGTGTGGAAATCTTTGGCAGGCTCATCCTTGTATGCATTATTGTAGTATAGAGTTGTGAGTCGGGATTTGAATGCCTCCTCCAGAACAACAAACTCGTCCACTGAGTTTGCTGTTTGTTGACATCGTAAAGCTTTGCTCATCTGGAACAATGCAAAACAATATTGTATTAGTATGGTATGCAGTATTCAACTCTATATATATATATATATATATATAATATATATATATATATATATATATATAATATATATATATATACCATCATCAACAGATGTGGGGATGAAGGCGGTGAATCAGTATCAATATCTAGGATCGTGGGTCGGGGGGTTGGGGATAGAGGTTCGTAGGTGTTTATGTTCTAGGGATGATGGTCGGGAGCTGTATGGGGGAATGTGAATGGGGTCTAGGATCTACTTCCTGAGGTGGGATGGGTGCTCCTGATCATTAGAACCATTGCCGCTCATGTCTGAAACGACATACACACTATCAATGTCAAACATATTGTGAGTACAGCCTAATTCTAGGGCAAAGACTTGTTATACGTTTTTTAGGTTAGGTTGAATTACAACCACCAACTCAAAGAACATAATTCATAATTAAACTCTCAACTTGTATGTATTGGAGCCTTATTCATAATTAAACTTATCATTTTCGAATTTAAGTCATTTTAGAATTTAATTGAATTTTTTTTTTTGAAACTCTTTTGAACTTAATTGTTAAATCATGAATATAATATAAATATATATATAACTATAAAATGCACTGGTACTTACTCTTGATGTTGATAAATATGAAAGTAATCCAAAACCAATACACCAAAATCACACACACACATACTGGTGGCACACACACGTACTGACGGCACGACTGCCCAAGACACAATGTCCCACTCCTTGCAGAACAACTCCTTTTATAGCCCCAGTTCAGAGGGAATTTTTTTCCCTTTTTTCCCATTTATTCCCGATTTTATGTGTTTTTAATTTTTTTTTTTTTTTTTGATGACCTTGAGGTCAGGGTGGTTGACCTGGATGACCTTGAGGTTAGGGTGGTTGACCTGGATGACCTTGAGGTTAGGGTGGTTGACCTGGATGACCTTGAGGTTAGGTTGGTTGACCTGGATGACCTTGAGGTTGGGGTTGGTTGACCTGGATGACCTTGAGGTTAGGGTGGTTGACCTGGATGACCTTGAGGTTAGGGTGGTTGACCTGGATGACTTGAGGTTAGGGTGGTTGACCTGGATGACCTTGAGGTTAGGGTGGTTGACCTGGATGACCTTGAGGTTAAGGTGGTTGACCTGGATGACCTTGAGGTTGGGGGTGGTTGACCTGGATGACCTTGAGGTGAATGGCGACTCTGGCACACTTGTGTGCCAGAGTCGCCATTTCGTATCTACTCGTATGCTTATTTTCGTTAATCAAATAATCATCATTTTATATACAGGTGTCCCAAAAGTAAAGTGCCAAACTTCGTGAATAGGTTCTATGGGTCAAAACAAAGAGAAATGTAGAAAATTTTCCTAAAACGCTTCATTTATGAGATATTCGCCATATTGTATTTTTTACAAAATAATTTAAATCTTTGAAGTTATCCAACCGATCGCTATAAAAATCAGTACGGTAGGCATGTTCAAATAAGAGAGATGAACTGTAGAAAAAATATTCAACTTTGTCAAATTCAAAATGGCGGCCATTTTAAACTTTGAATCCAAAATTGCAGGAAAACGGTGATGGAGAAATTTACCAAGAACAATTTTTTAAAGAAATTTTATTTTTCTACAACTGCACGTAAAGAAAGAATTTACATACTCAATTCTTGTAAAACAGCTTATTTCTGAGGAGAATCTACTTTTTCGTTCACCAACCATCTGCGCAACCAAGCACAGTAGATTTTCTTTACGCTCGCTAATCATTTGCGCATGAGCAGAAGAGTTTCTTTACGATCGCTAATCAGCTGATGATAAGCAGCTCGCCAAAAGACAAACCACTCTCGGTCAGATCTCAAGTGGGATCATGATGAATAATTCTATAGTCTGATTTTTACTCTAATATTGGCGTATGAAGGAGGCTCCTTTTACCTTTTATATTATCCTTGAGATGCAAAATTTCCAAAAACCTTGTATATACGTCGACGTGCAATTTAGAAAGGAACATGCCTGTCAAATTTCATAAAAATCTATTAACGCGTTTCGCCGTAAATGCGCAAAATATAAACATTAAGAGAAATGCCAAACCGTCGACTTGAATCTTAGACCTCACTTCTCTCGGTCAACTAGTGTACTAGATGGTGAGAAAATGTAGTAGAACAAGACATACATTATTATGTACAATAGTAGACCAGACTGGCACTCACAATGTGACGCTCCAAAATACAAACCATCTTGTTCCAAAGTTTAAGTTTGACGCCCCGCTCCGCGAATAGACGCTTCCAGTGTGTTGGAAGTGTTTGTTCAGGACGCTCCACTCCACTCCGTCTTCAGTGTATTTGTATCCTAAGGGATAAATGGAAAAAGTTGTAGGAAATTTTTTAAAGCTTCAATTTGATAAACATTGGTGTTGCTATCCCTATCTATCATTCGAAAAAGCAGATAGCTATTCTTTTTAGCTCCGCAACTTTGCCAGATCGTTTTTCTTCAACAATATAGAAATATAACTATTCAACAAAATATTTAATCTCAATTATGAAAATGTATTATACAATTGAAAAATAAATTTCTTGGTTAATAGAATATATGATTAATATTAGTGAAAAAATAATTCCATAGTACCCTTTTTTAGAAAAACTTTTCTTATATAAAATACAATCACAACTAGTTTAAAAAGGATACTATGGAATTATTTTTCAAGTAACAAATCAAGTAGCCCTGATGAGAAATACTCTATTAGAAAATATGATTATATCTTTAACAAGAATGAACAGTTGATATTAACTTATGGTACATCAAATATACTGATACCTATCTATCTTCCACTTCTATAGTGGCATGGTTCTATAGAAGACAGTGGCAAGACAGAGAATCGGCAACGCTGTTCTCCAATCTTTCTTCACTGCCATTATAACGTGGACCTCACTATAGTATCTGTATATTCAGTAGACTAGACTATCAATTTAATATGATAAGCTTTTCTTCGTTCTAATTCAATAATATTGACGTCAGTTTCAAAGACCGAGGAACTCTGACCGCCTGACCGCCTGACCGCTCTCTGTGTGGACACACCTTAAATAGTTGAAATTAAAACTAGTTAACAAATAAAATCAACAACTTAAACAATCAACTAAAGAACTATGAAGTACAATATAAAATATACATTAAAATGTTAAATATAAAATCTTTTTCGCCCCACTTGGAAGTAATGAGCTGGTTTTCGTGCGTCATAATTATGAAGGGCCGAAAGTGATTGTTTTCTGACCAGGCCGGTAAAAACGGCCCTAGGGCTGTACGATAACCTTGAAGTCAGCTGATTCTGATTTGATGTGAACGGCTTTACGAAATAGTTTATGCTTCTAGAATTGAATAAAGTATTCTGCAATAATATACTATCATTTCATTTGGATAAATAAAATGGAGATAAGATTTATATTATAAACTATTTGAATTTGATTTTCAGAATAGGATAGAACTTCTAACCTAAACTTCCAAAGTCGACGACAACAAGCATTGTAGATGTTGACATTCAGATTGGTCAAATTTCAAGTGTGCTATAACAGCTGATGAAAAAACTTTTTATCATTTGTGTTTATTATTCAATAATTAAAACATTTATAAGAATATCATCTTATTGTCATTTGAAAGAATAAAAAAGTATAAACTCAACCTCCCACATAATTGAACATAATCTTTTAGGTTATTTAAACAAATCATAATAAAAAATAAAAATACTTGGACAATTTCCTGATATTCAGATTACCTTAGATTTGCTAGAGCTATGACCTTCCACTTTTGCTTTCGGAAGTGCTTAATAAACAATAATTCTCTTATATATATTGCTTATTTCTCTGTGTGGAGAAAAATAGCGTTCGCACCACGGGAAAATACGTTTTTTCCGACTCTCAATCTTTTCTAGTGAAAAGATGAAAACCAATGAAACCCGATTTCGAGCCGGAAAAGTCGCATTTTCGGCCCTAGGTGCGAAATATACTATTAAGTTTGATCTCAAACCAGGCTTGACACAAGTAAGCACAAAACTTTTATTTTACAGCAGTGTTTAATATATAATTTTTGAATGTACAAGTACAAAAATAATCTTAACATATACGGTAGATAACACACTAAACGAAATCTTACCAAATTGAATTTTGTAAATGTATTGTTATCTTATTGTAAGTTACACAATCACAGAAATTTCAAGGCACTAAATTTAGTTTCATTGAAGTAGTAGGTGAGAACATAAAAATAGGTCTAGTATAAAATAAAATTCTGGAAGTTGATAATGATGCTGTCTGAAAAGAACAAGGACAGAAATAAACAAAATGTTTTGAAGATATAAAAACACGAGTAAATATTAGGAATTTATTAATAATTCTCACATCCTCATAAAAGTTACTTAATTTGGAATATCGATCTAGATTAGTATTAGTAGTTGATGATAGAAATGCAATTCATTTTCACAAAAAAGGTAAATTTTCAACTTGTAAAATTATTCTCCAAATACTGAGTAAAATATTGTCACTTTCACTTAAAAAAAAAACATTCTTGCAGACTAACAAAAACATGAATCTTCATGAAGAATGAATAAAATCGTATTTTCGTCTATACTCTATCTTAATAACAAGAATCATGGATGAAGATTGATATTTTTGATACAATAAAGAGTAAAATTAAAAAATAATAATAATCAGGCCTACAGTGAATGGTAAAACATGAATGGTCAATAGACATAGAACGATTAAAGTTTAAACCAAGGTAGATTTCAAACAAAGTATAAACAGTATACACAAATTAATAACTCATACGTTTTGAATAAGGAATTATTACTATTTTTTGTGAATTGTAAGAAATTAAATTTGTGAATGAGCCAATAATTCATAAAAGTGAAGTTATTCATGAAAGATGGGAATAGCAGCAACTGTAATCACAATAACCAATAGAATAATTATTCACAACTGATAGATTACTACGGAAGATCATAATTTTTCATGTCCATTCGCCACAAACGATTGGTCAATATTCATGAATGAGCTATGAGCAATATTCACAAAATACTGTTGCTATTATAAGTTTATTCACAAATACCATTACTCTTCAACATTTTTACGAGCCGCACATCATACAATCATCCTTGTTCTCAATGGAGCAGACCATTGAGCTCATATTGTAGGCTCGGTCCTCTTCTCCGGCGTCTGTTTCCTTCTCTACGCCGTTGGACGTCGAGGCGCCATTTTCAGTCACTTTACCGTTGACCGGTTTCCTCAGTTTGGTCTTGTCGACGGTGAATTGGATTGCTTGAGCTGCCGGTTTGGTACGGAGGTAGTACATGCCCGTTTTCAGACCCTGTTCAATAGACAGTGGACAATTCAGTGAAAGCTTTACAATTTATCAAAAACATTCAACGTGTGCAATAAACAGATGAAAATTGATGAGAAATTGCTATTATTCAAATGCTAATGGATAAATAATCATTATTAAACGAAAATTCAAAGTTAAATGCTGTAAACCACCTCGAAGACTTCTGCTACTGCAAATACTGACAACAGGGTTAGATAGATTGATAGATATCTTTATCGATCAATGAAACATCTATAGATGCATAAGATCACGTCAAAATATTAGAACACATACTTAACAGCTAGATAGAAATTCGATAAGAGCTACTATCCAAGAATTATTTGCCAGCCCGGGAATCGAACCCGATACCTCCTAATTTATTTCTTTATTTTCTTTATTTATTCTTTTTACAATGGAGCACAGATCGGGAGAGAAAAACTAAGAATACCTTGTACTATTTCTCTCCCAAATTTAGGTAGCATTAAAAGTCCAAAATGAGGTTATGTCTTCTAGATTTCCATAAAATTTTCAGTCCAAAAATTAAAAACTGGTCTACTAATCTCAAACCAAATTGACAATCTTTGATTCCCGGGCTGGCAAATAATTTTTGAATAGTAACTCTTATCGAATTTCCATCTAGCTGTTTACCCTGTAGGCAATATTTGCAGTAGCAGAAGTCTTCGAGGTGGTTTACAGCATTTAATTTTTGGACTTACGTTTAATAATAATATTATGTACAATAATCTTCATAGTGAAGAAAACTCAAGTTCTACTCCAAATATTTTCTTTGTAATAGAGAATGATGAATGTTTCAATACGAGAGAAACCAAATTTTGATATGAATACTCAAATATACAGAGTGTCCGAAAAGTCAAACACCATGGGGATTCACACTTCTATTAATTACTTTATTGGCAATATATTTCACAATGGAACAACGGGAACTTCTAAGCACTGATGTTGGCACAGTCTACGTTTTCTGGATTGACTACCGTATTCGTAATGTGATTGGTCAGTGCATTTAGGACTGCAGGGCCACTAAAAGAAAGTAAATCTACTAAGCGTCCTCATAGCGAGTTTAATGAAAGTGTTAACACGTTTTCATTCTGGCGATGTTTGAACACACTCATAAGAACCTATGGAGGCCAGTAGAGCAGAAATTGATTAGAAACATGTGCTCTAGGAAAGCATTAAAATTAATTAATATTAAGTAATTTGAACAATGTATTTCAATCATCAATTATTCAAATTATTATAGATTATAGTAAATTGTAGCCTAGTAAAGGAAACATAATTGGAAAGAAAGGGCTTCAGAGGACGATTGGAATTATAATAATATGTTACTAGTAATATAAGTAACTAGTAGTTCTGTGAACAGTAGAACTCACGCAGTATTCTCATCCACAAGTTCCTGATGTCACTTGTTTTTAATGTTAACAAACTCAGTTCACATCGAATGAAAAAGACTAAGAAATTTTCAATTAATTTGTTTATCAGAGATTGACAATGGTGTAATAACCGAAACCGGTCTTTCTAATTATCAATAAATCAGTGGTTTTTTGACAATTTCTTAGTCTTTTTCATTCGATATGAATAATTACCACAATATCAACTTCTCAACTACACAAAAAGTGAAAAAAAAACTCAGTTCACGTTTGAATTTGTATTTCATATGATATAATTCATCCAGTTCCGTGATAATCTTTCTATCTGATGAAAATTAATTTTTTACAATAAAAAATATTACAATTTCTTCAGCATTATTTAGTTTATTTGTTTATCTTTAATCACCTATTAAATTAGTTTTTTCGAATGTGAGAATATTGATACTAATGAGCACGCATAATAATACCGTGACTGCAAAACAAAATATTGAAACCAGAGACCTTAAAGCTGCGATTAGACCAAAGTTATCAACAACATGTTAATAACTCAATCCTTATAGATTATATTAGATTGAACATAACTTATCATACACATGATGAAGATGTATGTTTGTCAACTTCCGTTCAATCTAATAGAATCTATAAGGTGTAAACCCAGCTAAAAGATGCATACCTCTTTAAGGTCTTTGATTGAAACTATAGACCTTATACAAATACAGTAATAGACTGGCTTCTCCACACATCTGTGTAATCACTTGTCAGCAGATTTATGATGAATAATTCTATAGTCTGATTTTTACTCTAATATTGGCGTATGAAGGAGGCTCCTTTTTCCTTTTATATTATCCTTGAGATGCAAAATTTCCAAAAACCTTGCATATACGTCGACGCGCAATTTAAAAAGGAACATAGTTGTCAAATTTCATGAAAATCTATTACCGCGTTTTGCCGTAAATGCGCAACATATAAACATTTAAACATTAAGAGAAATGCCAAACCGTTGACTTGAATCTTAGACCTCAATTCGCTCGGTCAATAATATAAGTATATATACTAGTACTAGTATATAAGTAATATAAGTAGTAAGTTACTGAAGTAAAGACCTGGGAAGAAATGGCGATACAATTGCCAAGGTCTTGTAGAGAAGGGACTAACACCAACACAAGCCCATGACCGAGACCGAGACTCCTGGAAGCGACTGACCCGAAACGCCGACCCCACCTCAGTGGGAAAAGGCTGAGAAGAAGAAGACTGAAGTAAAGTAATAGTGAATTATTTGAATTTGTGAAAATGAATAAAATTTACCAATTTCCAAGCGTAGAAGTGCATGGAGGTGAGCTTTCCATAGTTGGGCTCGGCAATGTGGATGTTGAGTGACTGTGATTGGTCGATGAAAGCGCCCCTGTCGGCCGCCATCTTCAATACCACTTTTTGAGAAATTTCCCACACTGTCTTGTACAACGCCTTCAGGTCGTCGGGAATTCCGGCAATGTTCTGCAACATTCATTTTTTATTTATTTATTGTACAAAATACTAAACTCATAATATAATTATTATGACATTGAAGGAAAAAATAGGCTGAGCCTGTACTATTTCTCTCCAAAAATTTTGATAAAAAGTTAATGTTGTCCAAAGTTTGTGGTTATGATATCACACACTGCTTTGTCACTTGATTTTTGATCCAGGAATAATGATTTGAAGATTTTGAATTTTGAAGGTTGACATAATACTTGAAAAAAATGAATCACATATTCAAGATTAAGGAATTTGTAACTATGTTCAGGTAAATTATACTTCGACTGTATATTTTAAATGTTTAGAAATACACTTCAATCTGTCAGCATTGGTTGAATGGGGAGCATTTTCTTGATTTGATAAGGATGATGCCGATTTTAAAACTCATAAATGGTATTCAGAGGAGTTCGGCTTTAAAGTGGCCACCCTTACAAGGTGAGTACAGGTACAGGAGCATGGAGCTCAACTTATCGATAGCTCATCAGCTCGACCACTAAACTGAATCGCTTCCCGAAGTGTTTAAGGAATTACCTATTTATAAGGAACGCTGACAGCAAGAAGTAAATCTCACTGTATGCGTTATCAACATCTGTCATACAATGATGACAGATAAGACAATATTCCACAACAAATCAGATAACAAATTAGACTAAATCAGATTATTTCATTCATGTAGTTGTAGATCAAAGAATAGTTGTCTGGTTCTAGACTATAATAATTGAAAATAATGCCTGTTTTAATTTTACAAGTCGCAAACTCGAGATAGAATTGCCAATTGATACATAGTTATTGGTACATTCAAATTAAATGATCAGGAGAGAATAGACTCAGCCAAAAACTGTTCCTGTATTGAATTTTGATAAAAACCATCACGGAATGTATTATAGATACATTGAATTCAGTCCTTTTTATACCTGTCCAGTGTCTGGGCATCTTACACAGTTGAAGCTATTTTACAGAACTTATGATGTTTTTAAGGAAAAACTTGATATAAAATTGTCATACCTGAATGGATCCATTATTTTGAATCATCTGGTTTTTCATGTCTTCATTCCACAGTCCCTTTTCAACCAAATCTCTCAAAAGGTGATGATTCACAACCTGTAACAAGTTGAAAATTGTTATGGAGATCAATCGTAAATCTAATGTGAATAACAATATTCTATTCATTATTCATACATTATATTAAGACAATGACATTAATATCAAAACATCTTTGCAAAACTAATGGAAGCGAATGGGGTTAAAACAAGGGTTATTGTTTCTATATTTTATTCTTTTTCTTTCAAAACAATTTTCAAATAGTTACAATAATTCAACAGGAATAAACTTCCCAATTAGCCACTCATTTTTTTACTAAGTATAGGGAGCTCACATAAAAGCTTAAGGTTTGTGCATGGATAATGGAAGTGATAAGTGGAAGTGGACTTCCAGCTTTGGGGGGTTAAAAACCACCGGAAACAATTTAAAACTCATAAATTGGATTCAGCGGAATTACTAGTCCCTTTTTCCTTTCAGACACGACTAAAAAGAAAGCTTTAACGTTTGTCTACTTGAAAAAATAATAATTAATTTTGGCACAAAGGAGTTATTGGCCGGAACTAATCATGTCTAACAGAAAATAAAACTAGTGATTCTATGTAATTAACCTTTAATTAGTAGCCCTATTGAATTGGATGAAAAATATATTCAGTATTGTAATTTTTATAATTTCTATAATATAACTAAATAAATTATCTACGATGTGTTTACCTGGAATTCGCCAGACAGCACTCGTCTCGAGTAGATGTTGGAGGTGTAGGGCTCGACTGACTCGTTGTTGCCGAGGATCTGAGCGGTGGAGGCGGTCGGCATGGGAGCCAATAGCAGTGAGTTGCGGACGCCATGTTGCGCTATCTTCGCCTTCAGCGCCGCCCAGTCCCACAGCGAGGTCGGCGTCACTCCCCACATGTCGTATTGCAGGATCTGAAACAGTTCAATCATTCGTCACATTTTCCTTCTACTTTGAACTTAATGGCTGATAATATTGAAAATTCACGGCACCCTGCTAATAAATATGTAACTTATAACACTAGGGCCCGGTTCCTAATAGACCATTAAATCTATAAATCTTTAGGTTTAATGGTCCATTACATTTAAAAAGTTTCCTAGAAACCGGGTCTGAAAACGTCATGGTTGATAATATTGAAGATTCACGGGACTCTGCTAACAAATATGTAAACTATAACACTAGAACACCCGGGGCCTAATGGACCATTAAATCTATAGGTTTAATGGGCAATTAAATTCAACAAGTGTTCTAGAAACCGGGCCTTCATAATATTGAATCTAATGCCCGGATCACATTAGGTCATCAGGCAAATTTTAGAGCTGACCTATTTCTTTACTTACTGGAATACGTTTGAGTTCTATTGAACTAATTTCATCTGTTGGAAACTCAATAGTCAGCAAAACTCGAATCAGTATGTGAACAAACTGTTCTTACAGTTCGAATAACGATTGCATGTCGATAGAACGGGAAAATACCACCAGTAATATTATTGTCATTCAAGTTTCAACTTCTGAGTTCTTTTGAGGTAAATTTGAGTGCAATATCAGTGAGTGCAATGCTAAATAGTAATTAATTCAAAGGTCAATAAAATTAAAATGATTGTCTAAACTGGAAAGAACAAAAATAACAGTTCACACTGAAAAATTGTTAGACTAACATTCTTGTTGAGATACTCAAGGAACAAACTTTTTTGAAATATTTAACAATAATAAAATTTACTCAAACTGTTTCAACAACAAACACGTCAATAACAATTGAGCTGCATCCACAATGAGAAAACATATCACAGAATTTTTTGTTGATTAACAAAAAACTTTATCAAAGTTTCGTCAAACAGTTTTAGTGGTCAAACAGTACCAATACTCACCCAAACGTTTACAAAAAACATGTCTCTTAGTGCGAACGAAGCTTTGAAAGTGTAATGAAGTTTCTACTGAATATTTTCTATTGTTTTACACTATATAATCCATTGTTCATTTGATAATTTGATAATTTGAGCAATTTTGGGAAGTCATTCCTTGTGCTCTCGTTTTTTTCAATAATAAATGAATATTGTTTGGCACTGACCCCCTTGCTGACGGGACAGCCGGCATAGGTCTCGTAGGGCCCATCTCGGGCGGCCAACTCACAGCTGGCCTCCAAGGCGCCATAGTAGATGGTCTCGAACAGCTGTTGGTTGAGCAGTTGCGACGCTTCGCTCTCGAACGGCTGCCGCATCAGGATGAACAGGTCGGCCAAACCCTGGATGCCGATGCCGATCGGCCGGTGACGCATGTTCGACTTGCGCGCCTACACAAACACAATTTGTAAATCCATTTTATTATTTGTCACACAACAGTAAGCGTTGACAATAGTCATAAAAAACATAAAAATTATAATATTCATTATAAAAACTTGGACTTAATAACTTTTAAAATAGACTTAAATAACTTAAAATAAGTCAAATAGAATAGCTTGGAACATTTCTCAAGAGGAAATTATGAATCAATAGAGTGGGATGAAGCATCCCACTGTCTCCGTTATGGGAGTACCTACCTAAATACTGCAAGATTTCAATTTGTCTAGTGTATGAACATAACCTTGAAGGTTCTGTTCAATTAGGTGTTGAAGGTGAAAGGAAAGTTAAGGTTCTTGATTTTACATGGCAATCTGTTAATATTATTTGAATTGTGTTGATAATTTTAGATAATATACACAAATAACGAAAATTTGAAATACTCGTACAATTATTGAGATATCGCACTTACGAATGCCACCCTCCGTTATCATAATGGAGGCAGTGGATGAAGAAGGGAAAGAGAAGAAAAAGAAGAAGTAAAAGATGAAGAAAAAAAATACAGAAAAATAAAATAAGGATTTGTTATTTATACAGATTACAACATATGTTATTTGGTTAACATAAGTTAGTTTAGTGAGTAGTGCCCTCTTCTCATAGACAGTCGTGGCAACACAACTGTACGAATGAACTGGGAGATCAACTGTGCTTCTGGAGGAAAATCTGAGATATGAGTATAAAGTAATAAGAGCATGAGATGAATAATTGATTGAAATCAATTTCTGGCTTTCTAATAAATTTAAAAAAGACTATAAAAGAATTATAATTATTTTCAAAGTAACTATTTTTTCAAAAAGATTATCATTGGCTGATGGTAATTGGTGAATGAGGGTTTTAGCCACATAAAAGCTAGGCTAGATATTTGGAGGCCACTATTAATTAATCTTCGTACTTTTCAGTATGTTAGGTTCAGTAATTTTGGCTCTTGTATCTGTGATTTTTTTGCAGAAATGAATAACATTATAATGATTGGACAATAATATCCGAACTATTCAATAATCAGCCTGAATTCATGAACACAAACATACCTCTGGAACTGGGTAGAAATTCACGTCGATGATTTTGTTCAAGTTTTTGGTGACAACTTTGGAAACTTGTTTCAGCTTTTCGAAGTCGTAGCTTCTGTCCGGCTTGACGAACATATTCACTGCTATGGATGCCAGGTTACACACTGCCACCTGCAATTCACCATTGCAAAATACCATATTACAACCAAAATTATAGTTTCCAAGAGAAATGATAAATCCTTGATATCACTGAATTGATAACGCAATCAAATGATTCTGTAGGGAGAAATAAGGGTGTTTTAAAACCATAAACACATTTTGTAGATGTTACTTTCATGTTTCTGATTTTGGTGCCTCCTAATAGAATCAAAAAGCCGGTACATAAATGGTTGTTAGTGTGATTCACTTCAAACTGGCAGCATTAGTTGAATGGGAAGCATTGATATTATGTATAATGAATGGCTTGCAGACAATTCAAAGTAAACTCTAGAATATATATAGTGAGGTCCACGTTATAATGGCAGTGGATAAAGATAGAAAAATAGCGATGCCGATTCTCTGAATTAATTAATAATATTTCAACACAGTCAAAAACATAATTAGCATCGTTGTGGACCTAGAAAAGGATAGTACCACGGGCTTTGTCGAATGATAGACAAGGATAGCAAAACCAAAGTTGATCAAATACTGTCATTATAACGTGGACCTCACTATAGGAATTCATTTATTTAAACCTTTCAAACGTTCTGAACGTTCGATATCACCAATAGGCTAGTTGTTCTTTTAACACACAATTTTCATTATTTGAGGCTGGTTCTGCGGTCTGGTAACAGACAGCGAAATTAATTAAAATGAATCAACTATGTAAAAACACAGTATTGTATTAATCTGTGCAAAAACCTTAGATTGCAGAATTGCTCTAACGGAGTACAGTGCTGTCAGATTTCACAGAATCCAGAAAGCCTGTATGCTAATTGTATGGGAGAAAGAGCAAACAATTTTGTTGTTTCTTTATGTTTTTTTTTTCACTTTTGATTTAGATTTCCTGTTAACTGTGTTTTAACCAATACCTTGATACATCCAACTTTTCCATCAGCTCATAGGCTGAAAATCTTTGATTAGCTTAATGTTTTACATCATGATGTAAGACTCAGTTGAAAAAATAGCATCCACATAAATAATAGGATAAACTCAATTTTCATTCAGCGAGCCAAGATATTGACAAAATCTTGGACCCAACGTTTTTCTGAGCCTTATAAATGGAAGTCTGAGTTTTCAAGTGAAGATATACATATTAAATAGGAGTTTTACTTTTCACTTCACTTTGTTTCAACTCTACTATTTCAGATGGGAAGATTAATAAAAGTAACGAATATTAACTAATAACTAATCAACTAATATTACCTCATCTTTTGCCGTGTACTCGACGATCTCCGTGCACAAATTGCTACACTTGATTGTTCCCAGGTTCTGCTGGTTGGACTTGCGGTTAGCGGCGTCCTTGTAGAGCATGTAGGGTGTGCCCGTCTCAATCTGCGAGTCAATGATCGCGAAGAACAAGCTCTGCGCTTTCACCTGCTTCACGTACCTGCCTTCGCTCTCGTACCTGTAAACAGTCCCCGAAACATTACTGTATTGCTTGGAGCTTAAATTGTTATGCTGGGTTACAACCACTAAGTGAAATCTGGGATCAACAGCAGGCTGAGTTTCCAGGGTTTTCTTTTGCTTTGTAGTAAAATTGTGTGAAATTGATTAAGCCGGTCAAGACTGCAACTGAGAATTAGCAATGTTTAAGGAAGTTATGATCTTTAGCCCTTATTTTTCCTCGCAACTGACCCTATATGAAACCACCGCTTTTATCGGGATCCTTATCTCAAATGTGGAGGGACAGTTTCTTAAATTAATACCCACTTATTTATTAACTTACTTATTTATTCCATGATAACCATAGAGTAAGACCTTTCAAGTATTTTCCTATAAAATTGCTAAAGGAAAACATAACAATTGAAATGAGCAATATCAGCTCATTCAATTGGCCTATATACACCAAGTTGGAATCTTGCTGCGAGATCAATTTTCATCAAGAATCACTACTATGATGACTGTGATAAGCTGATTCACGGTAGCCAACCAATACCGGGTTTTTAAATTATCTATCGTTAATACTTTTTATTTTAATAAATTCATTATTTAATTTTTCTGTTCCAATACCCATCATCTTCAGTAGGCTACATAGAAACTTGTAGGATCTTCTAGGTTAGGATATCTGGTCAAGATTATAAAGTAAGAGGCAGTGATATTCTCTTATACTTAGTTTGTTTATTGGAATGTGCAAAGATTAGTCTTAAATAGCAGTGCTAGGAGTTGCAATCCGTTTTTTTCTCGTAATTTTATCTATGTTACGGAAGACACTGATGTAATACTGCTAAATAAAATACTAAGGTAATCCTTGTGTTATTTTCCTTCCAAATATAGTTGATGACACAGTCCAGAAAGTAGGAAGATTTAAAATAAGTTTGTATTGTATATCATTGTTTCTAACTCATCTTTGGTAAATAAAAATACACATCAACAGAGCAGACTACAACTTACTTAGTGTAGTTTCTCGAACTACTCGCCACAAACATCGCCAGACCGGGACCAATAGCCACTTGACCGATTTGCGGGTTACCTGCTAGTAAACTTCAAAACACACATTAATCAGAGCAGACTACAACTCACTTGGTGTAGAGTTTCTCGAATTCTTCACCCCAAACATCGGAGAGACCGGGACAGTCGTGCGGACACATGAGGCTCCACATTTGGTCGGCCTCGACTCGTCGCATGAACAGGTCGGGCACCCACAGTGCGTAGAACAAATCGCGAGCTCGCACCTCCTCTTTGCCAGTGTTCTTCTTCAGGTCCAGGAACTCGTAAACGTCCGCGTGCCACGGCTCCAGGTAGATCGCGAACGCGCCTGGACGCTACAAAACAAACCAATCGAATCAAAACATAATAAAAGATATGACGTAAAGTACCCTCCTATTTTTAACACAACACATCAAGTTTCAACTCTTCAAGAGCCATTTTCAAATGTTAATAAATTTACGGTACTTATATCTTTTAACATTATAAATTTGTTTTAAATACTTGCTTTTCTTTTTCCCTCAGACGGCACTACGCCAAGGGGTAAAAATGCCTAAAATGACTTGGAATAATTGATTAAAGGCCATTTATTATTATTACTTGCTTTTCTTTTGACAATAAAAGATATCAAGTAACCTTTTTTTATCACTCTCAGCTAACTTGTCTGATACCTTTGCCGCTTTACTATGTTTAGACCCTAAATGATGGGTGTATGAATTTTGTCAATTTAGAGGGGGAAGGCATAAAATTCTAAGACCCGAAAATTTCCTCCCAAGACAAATCTAAGAAATGAAAATTTCCCGGGGTAAGGGGAGAAATACGACAAATATTTATATGTACGGTAACTATGCCTAACACTCTTCAAGACTTCATATTATACAAACGAACATTTTCAAATGTTTAAATTCGATATACTGTAGGTACTATATTATTATAGTGATAGATAAAAATAATCAAATGATTTCCAAAGATAATCATGATTTCATTAAAACCTCGTTTAGGCATACTGATCGTATACTGAAATCGTCTAAAAAGCACCATTCTGATTTTTTGTTTAGGTTATTTATTTATTCAAGGTTATATGAGTGAGTACAACAAGCAAAGCCCAAGTCGCACTCATGACGATATTGATCAATTATATAAAGTGGGTTACAATATAATAGTATTGAAAGTATTTAAAATAGAACAAGAAACATAGGAAATCAAAGTATGTATCACATTCAAAGATCAAAAAGTAAATTACAGTAAATACGAGTTGCCTCTTAGTAAAGTGAATGACTTTATGTAATAATATGACTAAGTCATACAATAACATTCCAGAGATCTCACGGAGTCTAGACTCCAGTGTTTTGAAACCAAAACTGTTCTTAAAATTCCGATTGGAAATCTAAGAGAACATTACACATAAAATCTCCTGGCATACAAAATTCTCAGAAACGTGTTCTACATCTTCTCACTCATGGGTAAGACTCCTATGATGTTGTCACATTTGTTTCTGAAATAATATTACAATTCAATGATGATGTATTGGTTTTAGGTGGTACCTTCTTGGCTCTTTGGTCGACATACATTGAAAGATGATTAGGTACCTTGTTGCCTCCCTGGTCGACATAGCGCGACGTGTTGTTGAAGACACGCAGCATGGGCACGAGGCCGTTGGACGTGCCGTTAGTGCCGGCGATGTACGAGCCACTGGCCCTGATGCAGTGCACGTGCAGGCCTATGCCTCCCGCCGACTTAGAGATCAGCGCGCACTGCTTCAGTGTGTCGTAGATGCCTTCGATGCTGTCCTCCTGCATCGCTAGCAGGAAACAGCTGATCGCCAACACCAAATTATAAGTAAAATAAAACAGAACAAACGAAACGAAAAATAATATAAACACAACTAATAAATAAAAAGGAATTGAAAAAATATGGATGAAAATGTGGATGGAATGAATGCGAATATGGATATGATAACAATGAATAGAATAAATTGAGGATAAGAAGTGGCAGGATAGTGGTTCCTTTCCTATTCGTATTTTTTCTTGTTTTTAAGGTCGAAAGACACGAGACGTTTTTTCAGACGAATCGACACGGCATGACAGGACAGGAAGATCTCCGATTGGCGGATTGGGTTGGCGTATCGACAATCAACCAATCAGAGAACTTCCTGTCCTGCCATGCCGTGTCGATTCGTTTGGAAAACCGCCTAGTGTGTTACAGCTCTAAGAACAAGGAAAAGACGAATATGAATAAGAGGTAGGAGGAGAAGTAAGGTGAAGAAGGAAAAAGGAAGTGAAAGAGGAGGAGGAAGAAAAAAGGAAGTGGAAGAAAGAGAAAAAAAAATGTGGAAGACGACAAGGAGGCCGAGAAGGAAAGAGGAAAAGGAAGAAAAACAATACGATAACAAAACGTAACAAAATGTAGAAAGTATGAGACAAAAAACGAAAAAGTTGATAATGGTAAAATTAAAGGAGTAGGAATAGGTGATACAAAAGGAGGACAAATCAAAAGAAAGAAAATTATAACAGATAGAAAATAGAGAGGAAGAAGATGATTCTTCTTCTCTAAGTGCCTATCCGTTCCGGATGTTGGCTATCAGCATGGCTATCTTGATTTTGTTGGTTGCGATTCGGAAGAGTTCTACTGATGTTTTACTGAACCACTTCTCCAGATTTTCCAACCAAGATATTTTTCTTCGACCCGGTTTTCTCTTGCTGTTTATCTTGCCTTGAAGAATCTCTTGGAGTAGCCCGTAACTTTCTTGTTCCTCATTATATGTCCGAGGTATTGGAGTTTCCGGTATTTTATGGTGTTTATCAACTCTGCTCCCTTTCTCATGCGCTGCAGTACTTCTGTGTTTGTGACTTTTTGTGTCCAAGATATCCTTAAAATTCTTCTGTAAAGCCATAGTTCGAATGCTTCAAGTCTCCTGGTGATTTCTTTGTTCAGAGTCCAGGTTTCCACATCATACAGCAAAATAGAGAAAATGTAGCAACGCATAAGTCGGAGCTTCATTTCTAAAGACAGATTGTGGGATTTGAAGAGTGAGCTCATTTTAACAAACACTGAACGGACTTTTTCAATGCGACGCCGGATTTCTTGAGAATTATCCCACTTCTCATTAATAATTGTTTTCAGATAATTGTACTGCTTCACTCTTTCTACCCTAACTTGATCGATGTAAAGGCTGGCTCCAGCAATTTTCTCTTTACTCACTATCAGAAGTTTTGTTTTCTTTGTGTTTATTTCTAAACCATACTGTAAGCTTAATAAGATGATTACGGAGGAAAAATCAACGCAAAAATGAAAAAGGTGGAGAAGAGAAAAAGACGGCGAAGAAAAATAAATAGAAAGGGGAGAAAACTTCCATATTTGCGTATGATGTCTTCAATAGAAACAACGAAGGATTGTAATTCTTAACACTAAATAAAGTATGTTGAAGTAGCGGTTGATAGTACTGTTCGTGGGAAGCTGAGACCTAGGTGCAACTAGGATAATCTTTTTTCTTTCCCTACTGGATTCCCACATAATCTAAGTATCATTGTATGTGTCCGGTAGTGATGATATTTTTTCCCAATTAATAATGGTAATATTCCAAATCAGCCCAGTCAAGCGATTATGATTAAGAAACCAATTGGAATAATATTTTCAACAGTGAACACTTACACAGTTACTGATATGTAGAAAACCTGCGTTATCCCAAGGATAATTGATTGTTTAATGAAAGTTTATAGAGGATTAGCCTATAATAGAAAGGTGAATTTCAGATTATAGGTGATTTTGGTTGAAGTAGTTGGTAGTACCTGGACAGCTGAGGTCGTGGCGTGGCAGCACTGAACAGAGTGGGCGACGCATGCGTGAAGTACCTCTCGGAGAGCAGGTTGTAAGTCTCGATGGCTGCGTCGATGTCCTCGCCGTGAATGCCAACCGCCACACGCATCAACATCTGCTGCGGTCGCTCCACCACTTTGCCATCGATCTTCAGCAGGTACGACCGTTCCAGGGTCTACAATTCAAGAATACATGCAATTTGAAGTTGAAGTGCATTAAAGTTATCAAGTTTGGAGAAAATAAACATTTTAGAACGATCGGAATATCGGTGATCTGATAATTGATAGAGATGAGTCACATCACAATAGAATTTTTTAGCGTATGGCTTCCAAAACATCAATCAGTATTCATTTCCATATTCAATTCTTCAGGATCATAATATGGGAATGATCCCTTGTCTCAAGATATAAAAATAAACATAAAAAACAAAAATAAATGTTAACTAAAAAAGAATTTATTCAAATACATCCAGTCCATTCAGATAGGCTATTGAATCTGGAGTTGCCATCAAGAAATCTTCTTCTGTTTCTCCTCTAAAGGCCGTGATTGGACACTCTTTCACTATGTGGTCAATCGTTTGCCTTTCCCCACACTCACAGGAGGGTGATGGTATTTTGCCCCATTTATACAAGTCAGCACATCGACCATGTTTGGTTCTAATTCTGTTTAGAGTCGACCATGCTTTCCGTGGTAAGCCAAAACCTGTTAGTTCGCCTCCTCGCGGTGCACCCTAGATAACGCTAAATGAGCTAACAACAATCGGCAGTCAGACAAATCTAAACTATTAAAGACTCTTAATCAGTATTCGAAACCACAATAGAATAATTCAAACATAAGCCTAAAATATAGAATAAGTAAAATGGAATGGACATATTGAAGTTTAATATGTTTTTAAAGGTAATAAAATAGTTTAAAATTCTCTTAACTCATACTAGTGCATTGAAGTTATCAAGTTTCGAAAAAATAAACATGTTAGAACAATCGGAATATATAGGAAGTGATTATAGATAGAAATAAGTTACATTATAAAAGAATAACTCATACTAACCTTGATTATGGAATGAGTCAATTGGAATAGAAATACTGTAGTTTAATAATTTGTGAAGTAATAAAACAGAGGTAAAATTCTCTTAATTCATACGAGCCTAAATATTATAGAATAAGTTAAATGGAATGGACATATTGTAGTTTAATATGTTTTGTAAGGTAATAGAATAGTTTAAAATTCTTTCAACTCAAACTAGCATAAATTATAGAATAAGTCAAATGAAATAGGATTAAAAATACTGTAGTATGTTTTGATGAATAATAAAGTCGTTTCAAATTATCTAAGTAACAAGGTTTGAGTGTAAGAGGCCGGCTATGTTCTAACTTCATCCTCCTAGGCATACAATAAAGGCATTCAATACAATTAATTACCAATGAAGGGAAAGAAATTAGCTCAAGTAACTTTTCAACAATTATCATGCATTTTTAGATGCTTTGCAAGATTTGTGGTGTTCTGGACACAGTGCAATAGATGATATTTTTGAAATATCCAATATTTCCATGATTATTATTTCCGATATTTGTAATTTTAAAATTAGGATGAATAATTATATAAAGAAAACTTTACTCCAATAATATCTGATGAACGAAAAAGAGTTGTTTAAACCACGAATAACAGAAGTTTATTGGCTAACCAATTCTCCATTATACTAGAAAAAACACACACCTTGAATCCAAAGTAGTTATAGTGCAAATCTCTGTCGTAGATGATTGCAGAATTTAGACGATCGGCGTTCTTCATAATAATGTCATAATGGTAGTCGGAGATCATTGGCATTTTTTTGCCAGTTAGCGGGTTATTCATGGTATACAGATCATGGACAACCTCTGAAAAAAGAAACATTTTATACTTTGATAGAGAATTCTTCAAATATCAAGCTGAATTTATTTGTTTTATTTTATAACCCTACATTTACAAAACAATTATTATCGATAACAGTAGAATCCAGATTTTTTGTTTTATGATAGTTTAGAATAATAACAAAGAATTACTAGTAGGCCTACTCTTCATTTTATTTCAGAGACGAATATTTCAGGCTACACTTCTTGCCATTATCAACAGACAAAATGAAAATTTTCAAGTAGCCCTATCAAAACACTTGAAAATAAGATTAGCAGTATTTGAAAAAAACAGAAGACAATAATTAGGTAAGCACATACACTGGCCAATCACTATTTCATCATCGTATACTCGCTGGTCTATAATACTTGTCCAATGATAAAATAATGCTTTTCTCTTAATTGTATTGTAGGTCTGAATAAGCTTTGATCCTTTTTTCAAATGTATTCTTACCACTAAACAATTTCTTAGTTTCTTTGTGTAAGTTGGAGACTGCAATGCGAGCGGCCAGGATTGCATAATCGGGATGACGTGTGGTTAGGGTGGCAGCAGTTTCGGCCGCCAAATTATCCAGTTCAACAGTTGTCACACCTGGGTACAAGCCGCTTATCACTTTCAGCGTTATTTCAGCCTGTTAACATAAACAATTACCAATAATTTTTTGATAAACAATACAATTGTTCAAGTACAATAATGATAGTTTTACTCTCACCGATATCATGCCGACACGATATCACCCCGATTCTAGTACGGTGCCATGTGGCGAATGGTAAACATATTGATCTTTTTTACGTTTCTTGAATCTTGATGAAACTATCTATGTAGCTTTCTCATGTTATGTAAAACTCGATAACAAGAAGTAAGATCAAGATGGGAGGTCAGTTATAGATGTCAAAAAACATTGTATTGCCTCTTGATCCAGGGAGTAGAGTGCCAGACTCACAAGCTTTTCACGAAGTGCATTCTCAAAGATTTTCTCTTCCTGCTCACGGAAATACACCGGCATCCTGTTGTAAATGTCAAGTAAGTTGTGATCTTAAGCACGGACAGGGAAGCTATTTTGCTTTCGAGTCAGTCTGGCAAATTGATATCATTCTTCCTCCTTGTGATGTGGCTGTGTACATGTCCTCTTTGCTGAAAGGTACGTTGGCCTCTTCTCAACAGTAACAGCGAACTAAACAGTTACTGACTATGGACGGTCATAATCTTCAGTCTTCTAAAGTTAGGCACACAGTGTTCCAGCCGATGAGACGAGGCCATGATCCGGGCAGCCATCTTCAGTAGGAGCAGGATCTTTCTGCAGCCGCCTGCATGACCATAAAGCACAATGCCATAATTGATATGGCTGTGGAAGAGGCAATGTTATGCTGTAACCAGGTGCTCCAAAGAAACATGACCTCACAGCTTTTTCATCAAATATGTGACTCTTGATTCTCTATTGCAGATTATGTCAACATGCTGCTCCCAAGTCAATGTGGCATCCATCTTGAATCCAAGCATCAAACTGCAATCTCCGAAGATTGATGGATTCCACCTTAGAGTGAAAAGTGGATTTTGAGTCTTCCTATCGTTATTGGAAGTTTTTCACCCGGAACCAATCACTGGCAACCTCCAACAGTTGGGCAGACCTGTGTATTGCCACATCATCATCCAAGTCCACATCACCATCAATTAACACCATCTGTCTACGATGAGCCGGATAATCCTTCAGCTACTTGAGGACCACCCCTTGAACTCCATATCTCTTCTGTTTCTTGAACAATATACAGTGAGAAACACAGTCGAAGACCTTGGTCAGGTCACACAGGGTACCAATGGTGTGTGTGTGTGTGTGTGTGTGTGTGTGTGTGTGTGTGTGTGTATCATACATTGCCGCCAGCATGGACCGCACCTAGCTAAGAACAGCATCTGTGGTAGAACGTCGCCTTTGGAATCCGGGAAGAGTGAGTTTTCCTCTAAATAGGCACTGAATTGTGAGGACAAAACAGCTTCAAAGATTTTGCTGAACACAGGGATAAGTTGCATAGGCCTGAAGTTTCCCAATTCCTCAGGATCACCTTTCTTGAAGACAGGAATTGTTCTAAAAGTTTTAAAAAAGTCGAAGAAGATTCCAAATTCGAAGCTGCTGTTGATCAATGGGCACAAAGGAGCCGCTATACTTCCAATCACAGACTTCATGAGTAGTGGAGAAATGCCAAATATGTCTGGACTTGAAGAATTCCTGAAGCTATGGACTATATTTAGAAGATCCTGGGTGGTTATCTTTTTCCATCTGAGCAGCTGGAATTCACATAAAGACATCCCATTGACAGCATTGGAGATTATCCACTAACAACTTCACAGAGTCCAGAAAGAAGTTGTTGAAGTCATCTGGACTCTTATTCTTTGCCATAAAAGGCTGTTTCCTACTTGTATTTTTGATAACGTTCCATACAGCCTTACAGGGATTAGGGGCTTGTCTTATCACATCCTCAGTACTAGACTTCTTAGCCCTCTTCACCTCCTATTGATAAATTCTCTCCAGTCTGAGATAGACTGAGTAATATTTGTCTTTCACTTCACCAGCAGCCGCCGACCTATAGTTTGTTGGCAACCAGTACCAGTGCCCTGATGTTGCTCAGATCAGCTGTATAACTTACCACCACTTGGCATCCACTGATGAAGAATTACCACTCAAGACACAAGAGGAAACTCTTCAGTTTGGAGAGGGAAAAGTCAGTGAGTTGAACACACTGAAAAACTTACTAAAAGCCATATTTAGATACTGAAGTGTATTCAGGTATTCCCAGTCAATCCTTTGAAGAGCAAAGACAAAGAGTGGGAGACTCTAAGAGTTGATACTTCTGTATGTGAAGCTCTACCTATCGGCCCACTTACATCTCCCTTGGACAAGTTGACAAACCTCATAATGAAGGTTCCATGGTCAGCAAACACAGGCTCAACTACTTCAACACTGTAGTCCTAAGAGTTTATGCTAGTGGCAACGGTATTTGGGCATGCTTTACCCCACATAGGTTTCCAGTTTCTAATGAATAGATCAAAACTCTTCAAAATTTCAGAAAATTGATCGACTGCTGCGCTATTTTCCTGTAAGTGGTTAGTCACTTCCCATGATAATATGTTGGCACTGTAGAGAACTCAGGCACACAATGCAATCCTCCAATAAGTTAAAACAAATGACTAACGAATGTCGTCGTTTGGTGGCCTGTACACAGACAGAACGATAGCAGAGAAACTAATAACTAATAAGTGACGCCAATCCTACAGGAAGAGCCACTATACCCTTGCAAAGTCTAATGTAATACATGATTGCATACAACTCCAGAATGGTGTCACTACAAAATTAAATGAAAAAATATTATGAAGAATATATACTCCAATATTCATTTATAAAAACTTTTTATATTATTTGGTACCGTATAAGAATAATCAACAAAAATTGAAAAAATGCTATTTATAAAGAATTTTTTAGTGAACAATAATGAAGGAATACTCACCGGATCAACAAACTCATTATTTAGCCCATAGCACAGTTTCTGAATTCTGGATGTTATTTTATCAAAATGAACCTCTTCCTTACGACCACCTGTTAAATGATAAAGCCAATTATATTATTGTTAACATTAAGTTCATTTATTGCGACAGCTGGATTTCTATTTAATCTTGACTTTAAAATGCTGTATTGATTTAAACATTGTTTGCTGAATAGACCTATGTAAATAAAATGAGCACAGAATCAGTTTTTTCAACATTTTTGAAACCCTGAATAAAAATTATGCAATGTGTAGGTCGTAGGTAAAATTACTAAAAATTTTATCACACCTTAGAATAATTTTCCTAAAAATTATTTGAGGATTGCACAATAGGCTATAAACCGAAACCTCACATGTTCCTTCACGTTTGCAGATTGCAGTTCATGGTTTCCTAAAGGTGCCAAACTATTTTCTAGTGAGGTACAAGGATAATTAATATTGTATGATGTGATAAGAAAATAAAACCACTCATTAAACAATTATCTGATAATTTATTAATGTACTTAATTTTTTAATCTTACCTCTTTTGTGAACATAAAGCCCTTTGATGGGTTTATCATTCCCTTGCTGACCAACTCCCATTTTGGATAAGGTAACCAAATTTCGAGTGGGTCCCAAACTTTAGATTAAAATACGTATTTAAAATGTTACTTTGGTTCAAGTCTTTCTTCTCTAATAAAAAATAGTATATGGTAGATTTTAAGTTATATTCAGAACAAAGGAACAATGAAATAATGTACGGTATTGTATGTATCTAAAAGTTGATATTCTCACTCAAGCCGATGCCACCAAACCAACCATCAACCGCCTTTTCTCTTCTCTTTCTCTGTATTCAGGCGGGAAACTAACCAACAGGTGCAAGACTAAACAGCTGGTCAATAGAGAATAAGTATAATAGAGATACAACTTTCGAATAGAGCATACAAGTTTGAGAATAATTATCAAACATTCAAATTAGTTCTTCAGTTTGTACATCATCTATTCATGATTATTAGGAGTTTGGAATTAATATTGATATTATACAATATAGAAAGTGATAATATTCCTTCAATTGACAATTCAAAAATATTGTCTCTAAATTTACCAGTTCATCAGCACTGCCTTCCAGATTACTAAATGCTGTGATAGAGTGGGTGAGCGCCTAATTTTGAATTTAAAATTATCTCACAACGAATATGTCACCTTTTACTTATGTTTAAAATTTTGACATAATAGAAGCAGAAACGCTAGCCATAATTTCCTTAGCGTCATATCGAAAAATTTCTGATGCCAAAGGTACTTTTCAGTATTAATTTTGTCTATTATAGAATAATATAACTGATATATAAGTTCTCTCCATATTCGTTAGTGTAGCCAAACTCTACCAAATCTATTATAGCTCTGCACAATAATTATTCCCAAATCATTGATTGGCAATGAAAAAATATATAATATAATTAAATGTTAATAGTACGACATCCCGTCACAATGGTCATTTACCTCATGAATGATTGTTTCTGCCCAAAACGATGTTGAGGACTGATTTATAATATTATAAATGCGGTTAAAAAGTTACCATAGAATAGAATGACTATACCTTCATTATTGACCTAGGAGGGCGAAGCTATATAGTGAGGTCCACGTTATAATGGCAGTGATAAAGATAGAAGAATAGCGATGCCGATTCTCTGCATTAATTAATCATATTTCTTCACTGTCAAAAGCATAATTGGCACCGTTGTGGACCTAAAAAACGATAGTACCACCGTCTTTGTCGAATGATAGACAAGTATAGCAAAACCAAAGTTGATCAAATACTGTCATTATAATGTGGACCTTACTATAGGGCGCAGTCGGCCCTCTCTTACACTTAACCCTCATCCATACAAGTTACCGTACCGAACCATACAAGTTACGTACTATATTTTTGTCATAATTATATATGAAAAAAATATTATTGAGAAGCAGAAACCATTAACAGCTGCTGCTGGAGATAGGCCTACTGCATTCTATAAACATAACCCAGCCCCAACAGACCGACCCATCGAGATCAAGAATAGGAACAATTATTCTACAGTGCAGAATATTCTTTGTCGTTCAGTACTTATATATTATTTTTATACGTCCTTTTTGTTCAAGAAATTTTTTACACACCCACACTAGATTAGGTATACCCACTAAGAGTGCACTCGAGAAATAGAAATCAAAGTACCCTTTAAACATTACAATATTGTTACGGTACTTGTTCAGTTTTCTCTGCTGTCAGAGACCGGGGAATCATCATTTTTCCTTTGCTACCGTATACAATTTTTTAAATTAAACACAACATTATTGGAACTTCAAATAAAAAATAGTGTGAATGAAAATTATGGGTGCTTAGGACTATAAATTCATACTTGTGGTATTTGAGAAATATTTTCCTATGGGGTAGTTGAAAAAATATTTATGAGAGCACTATGGATAATCAAGTCAATAAAAAATCCCCAATGAAAATAGAATAAGTTATACTGTGCATATAATTTGACTTGAAAATACACACACACATGATTAATATTGAATAATAATTATTTAGTAGAGTTTAATAATTTCTCAATTCGAGTTACCAAACTCAAAATTCAAACTCCAATTCTTCACTAGAGGTTGATCTTTGCTAAAAAATAACTTATTTGCTAGAGAACTACACTTTGCCATCATAGAGATAAAAACAATTTCTAAAAATTATCTCCAAATAATTATAATATAAAAACTAATTCAGTAGGTAAACTGAACCTTGATTTTAAATGCAGTAAATATTTACGGTACGGTAGGTCGTCACACACCCCGCAGCTAAACGTGTATAGATAGAAATACGTCTTTGGAAGACGTAGCCGTCCTTTCTCCCAATGTTGAAAGCTAGCTAGCTAAGCTGCTGTGAACGGGGCAGATTGCTTAGCGTGGATTAACATTGGAAAGATAGGACGTGTTTCTAGTACCTACACGTTAATGGATGTGTGACATACTATAAATATGAAAATATGATACAACCTCATTATGTACTCAAAAATGTACTGGTTATTGGGGAGAAATCCAAGCCTTTCAACCTACAATAAATTATTATTGTATAGACAGATTCTTCGGCCTGTGTGATTGTATGGCATCCAGCTGTGGGGCTGTGCAAGGGAAAGTAGCATAAACACCATCTAGAAATTCCAGAATAAGGTATTAATTGTTAAGGTAAGGTAATTGTTATTATTAAGGTAAGAATTGCTGTTAATGCTCCATACTTTGTCAGAAACTCGGACCTCCACAGGGACCTGCAGTTGGAGCAGTCGATGTGATGATCACAAAGGCTGCCAGAAACCATGAATAGAATCATATGAAGAGACTCTACATAATCATAAGAACATCGAAGCTCTACACCTCATTGACAACTCTGTTACAGTCAGGAGAGACTGAAAAGGAAGAATCCTACAGATCTCGTGTAAATGTAGCATAGTGTTAGTAAGTGATACTGAAAGTAACAGTGCATGGGCATTGCTCAATTAGACTGTGAAGGAGTGTGATATACCCGTTTAGTGTCAAACTTTAACCTATTCATTTAAGCTGCCAGAACTGAACTGAACTATTAATTCTCTGCCGCCAGAATTGAACTGTTCATCAACCAAAGTGTTAGATTGCAGTCAAATTACAAGAAAAAAATATATAACCCAATAAGTTTTTGCCATTGTGGGAAATTGTCAGTCGTTCACAGCAATATCAAGATAATCAACCTTGGATCATTTTACGATCATTCCTTGGATAATATTGAGATACCGTATGTAATCTCCTCTTGACAAGCCAGAGGTCAGAGTGTAGACATTATCTCAAAATAATTTCCAATCGTTGTATTATTTCAATATTGAAAATAAATTTGCGAGGATGAGGATAAATACTAGAAGAAGATTAATCACTTACATTGAAATAAAAAACATCTTTAATTTACAAAAGTGTGTCTATGTCTACGGTTCAGTTCACTCAACGTATGAGTAGTACAACTTATAAAGTCTTGTAATGAGTTGATTTGTTTTTGTTTTGTAAATGATTGGTCGATGGTGATTCTGATAATTATGAGTAGGCCTAGGCTAATTTTGTCTAGTAGCCATGCTTTTGGTATCCTCCGTGACTACCTCCGAAACCTCCATGACTTCCGTGACTACCTCCGTGACTTCCGTGACTGCCTCCATGACTTCCGTGACCACCTCCATGACTTCCATGGCTGCCTCCGAAACCGCCTTGAAAATAAAAAATATTAGCTATAGTATTGAAACAAAAATAGACAAAATGCAATAAAGATACAAAAATATAAAAAATAGACAAAATGCAATAAAGATACAAATACATAAAAAGAGTAATGATTATTATCAATTTCACCAAGCTTAATAATTTTGTGCTTTTCAAGTATTTCCTGTGTGAATATATCATAGAAGGCGTGTGAATATATCATATCATGTAGAAGGCACCTGAACTATGAATCGGGGGACACTGATGTGTGGGAGATATCAGCAGGTATTGATCGCCCACCATGAAACAAAGTCCTCAAGTCCTTCCACGGCTGATTAAAAAACACTTATGATTTGTGCGGCCTTATGCTATTTATACGGTAATTCAAAAAATTACATCTCGATAAAGTTATTTTTGCTCAGTGGGCTATTTTTTCTATAATATTGATTTTCCCCCGAGAATGCCAAATTGCATTTACATTCTTGGGTCAATTTGTTTACGGTAAGGTAATCATATTCCCTGTGATTTTGTTGGTGATGAAGGAAGTTGATAAGGAAATTAATGATATCATATAATATGGCGGTTGGTACCCAACTACAAGCACGAGCGTCTCAGACGCGCTGAATTTCTCAAGCTCGTTGGTCGGATGCATTGTCTCCTATGGGTGAAATATATATATATATATATATATATATATATATATATATATATATATACGATCAAAATAGACGCTCCTCGTAAGAGGCCATGTATTTTCTAAAGACACGAAAAATAAATTCAGCGCGGATTACTCTCGTATAATCGGGGCAACTTTGATACGGTAGATCTAACTACTTTGTTTTGTCTATATGTCTATTTGATTTTTACATGGTGTACTCGTGATTTTTATAGTGCTAATTGACATATGTTATACGGCATATTGTATGGATTTAGAATAAAACAGAATTTTCTCCATACATAAATCAAATTTTCTTTTCAGCAAGCTTTTATTTTTGGAAAAATGCCACATCAGTTGAGCCACTCTCTTTTGTTAAAAATATTTCTTGCGTTGGTTTGTGTGTGAATTTTTTTAATTCCTCATACCTCCTTGACTTCCGTGGCCTCCGTGACCGCCTTGACTGCCTCCGTATCCTCCGTGGCTTCCATGACTACCGCCTCCGAAATCACCTCCGTGGCTTCCATGACTACCGCCTCCATGGCTACCGCCTCCATGGCTACCGCCCCCATGGCTACCGCCCCCATGTCCGTGGTCGTGGCCACCGCCTCCACCGTAAGGCAAAGGTTCAGGCTCGGGGGCGGCCATAACTGTACATATCAGTGCGACTGCCACCTTTGCAAAAAAAATATTTATCAGTTTCTTTTTATGATGATGATTGTGATTCTGATTTTATATTGACATTTTAAAGATAAATTCATACTCATCTACATAACTAGTAACCACCTGGATTGGAGAACTCGCTCAAGAATTTGCTGTTGTATTGCAATATTTGAAACCCGCAACTTTCAATTATACAGAGTTGGTGAAAATTAGGGAAACAGCAAAATATTTCTTTCACAAGGGCATAATTTGACAGGAGATCAAATTATAATTTGACATTGGGAATACTATTAGAAATTAAATAATCACTCTTCAAAAATTACTCTGTTGCTTCAACATTTTTGTCCCTGATATGAATCGAAACTAATTTTTTGAATGAGAAGGTGGTCATGTAATACGGTACATAATTTCGATACAGAGTTCCAAGAGAAAATGAATGGCAAAAACCGCACATTGGATTGATGTCTCAATCCGCATCAGTTTTTGTTGTACTGTATCTGAAATGATGTGTCAGCGCAAGATGGTCTGTCTGTGTGATAGCTTCCAAATAGCCTCAGCTGATGTTATGAATGAAATGAATGGAGAATAACTGAATAACTGTTGTAATTGCATGCAATGAAATCTTCAGCTGACTAAATGATAAATCAAAACATTTTTTTTCTAATGCACTTTCAATGTTATCTGTTATATCCTGAAAAAGGACGAAGGAGTGAGTCGATTTCATTGTCCAACGAACTTGACCTCTAAGAAGGGTTCGAGGAATACGTATTCAAAATTTGAAGCCGATTGATGAATTCTTTCTCAAGTTATTGTAAAACATACAAACAGACGGACAACGACTTTGGCCTTTAGTAAGTCAAAGTGTGAACTCGTTAACGCTCGTTCAATTATATTATCTTTATGCTATCTCTTATTTTCAATCTTTACCTGTATCTATGAACTATATGAAAATAGCTTGATTTATATTAGTATGGCATCTTTGTCAAATTTTGAAGATTCCACACTTAGGTAGGCACGTTTCTCAAATTCAAATATGATGTGGTGCACTGTCTGCTCCATCGCCGCACAGTAACATATAGTGGATGGGTAGTGGGGAGTCTGCAAGCCTCATTTGAAAAATTTTGCGTTGCATCTCCCATGTTGGGTTCGTACAGTGCCACCCAGATTTGCAGGGGGAGCTCATATCTGGATGCGAATATAGGTCTACTCATCTATACCTACGGTTCATACCTATATTATCTGAATTTGTATTAGAATTGTTTCATCTATTCTTATATCTGTAGCTGTAAGCAGTTGCAGTATCCATATTATATAAATGTAATATTATTGTAGTTATTGGCCAATCTTCATCACTGTTTAGCCCATATAATTCATATTAGGAGAAAACATGCAATATTGTCGCCCACTAAGTTCAACGTTATAATTTTATTTCTTTCAATTATTTTCTCACATGAAAGTTGTTTCAATCAATTGGATTAGCAGTGTATATATACGGTATTGTAACTTTATTATATACTTTTATCACTTTATTTTTATTACTAGCAGTCAGGCTCGCTTCGCTCGCCATATCCGTCTAGCCAGGGGGCTCCGCCCCCCTAGACCCCCGACTGGATCGTCCAAGAATGAGATCAGCAGGCTCGCTTCGCTCAACTGCATTTTTCATTTGAGCATTTTTATCATATTATGTTAGGACGATCCAGTCGGGGATCCAGACTAAACGTCTGGCTAAACGGATATGGCGAGTGAAGCGAGCCTGACGGCTAGTAATATAATATTCCCAGGAATAGCTCTGATTGAAGTAGCAGTGCCCAATCAATTTTTCCGCGATAAATGCATTTCAATCTTCAACTTTGTGCCAACCCTACAAAGTCAACTCAACTTAATGCCAACCTGACAAAATTATTAATTTAGTTACCAGTTAACAACTGTTTCGAAGAGGTACTCTCTCTTGATTATAGTTCTATATTAACATATGGTATGGACATTTTTCAATTATAATTAAGAATAAGGAGAATATACATGCTAAAAGACGAACTTTAAACCCTTAAAAGCCACCCTTAGAGTTAAAATATTGCCAAAAGATTTCTTAGTGCGCCTCTAAAGGGCCAACTGAACATAGCTACCAAATTTGAACGTTTTTGGTCCGGTAGGTTTTTTAGTTCTGCGAGTGAGTGAGTGAGTCAGTCAGTCAGTCAGTGAGTGAGTGCCATTTCGCTTTTATTTTTATTATATACGGTATTGTAACTATATGTGTTCGAACTATCGTTTCCCATTTTCAAAGTTTCAACTCCAAGTTACCGGGTGGCTATCGAAACAAACATTGAAATATCTCTTATACTTATAATACCTAATCACAATCAATATTTTTGAGATTTATTAATTTAAAATTATGTTTCTACCATATTGATCTATTTATTATAATTCAATGATTATATTTATTCATTTCATATTGACGTTTATTGCATGAGATGATTGAAGATATCAACTTAATATTATTTTGTTAAAGTGAGCTATAAGAAGCTCAAGTTGAAAGAATGTAATTGAAAGATTGAATCATCAAGTCGATACCTTTCGATCTATGAATACATATTACCCTCATTCACTAATTAGGCTATATCAATCTAGTAAGATTTGGTAGTATCCTTTTTTTATTGCTTGTGTGTTAACAGTTCCACCACTCTTACATTCTGAAATAATTGATTGACAGGCTAATCGGCTCACAATTATTTCATAAATAGCATTTCTTAAGAATAACAAATTTTTGTTTGAATAAAAAAAGAAATGATTTAGGTACTGAAAATTTAGTGATTTGAGTATGATGTGTGTTGCAATATATTATGATGAAGTCTTCACTCTTGAAAATCTTGAATAACTCACTGGCAGGCTATTCGGTTTTAGTCACAACTCACAATACTATATTGTACAGATAAGATTTCTTCAAAATAATACCTATTCAAATTTTGAATGTGGAAAAGATATGATTATCTGATGTTGTTCTATGTTATCTCTGCTTTATTTCTATTTCTAAATGTCTATCACTTTCTTTTTGCACCTGACCTAATACAGAGTGGGGCAGAGCCGATTGACGAGTTTGGAAGGATTATAAGTAATGAACCGTTGAACCGTTCAACTTAGAAAAAAACTCTTAAATGGGTTAAATGTTGACAAGATCCATGTATGTTCCTACGGGACTTCCCACAATCCAAGACATACCGGTACGCTAATAATAATAATTTATGATATATAATATAATGAAATAATAAATTGCAAAAGTTTATAATGAATATTGTTGTAACTAGTCAGTAATCTATTTATAGAAAAATTGAAAACAATTGGACCAAACAATACTTGATATTATTTAAAAATAATAAAAATAGATTATTTGTATGGGAAAAAAATCCGCATTGAGAAATAATTCGATCGAATTGCATCGAACTGAACTTGAGATAACACACAATAAATCATTCCAATTCATGAAATGATGATAAACACAATTATTTACTGTATTCTAAAAAAAACAATACTTGCTAATTTTCCTAACTGAGAAAAATACAGAGTTCTGATTGGCTACTTACAATAAGAATAAACTGGTGACGAGCCATATCTCAGCTCGATGTGTGAAACAAAACTGTTTTCCAAATGATAACTAGAAGGAGACTGATCACAATAATGCCGGGTGTGGCAACTTATATACATACACGAGTTTATCGCAAAAAACAACTGGATTACCGAAGTGGATGAGAATGATGAGTCGTAAGAGGAGGAGGAGAAGGGGAAGAATAACAGTGCGATCAAAAGTAGAAGAACACGAAGTGACGGTGAAGGAGGTGATAAGAAGGAGGAGGAGTAGGATGAGGAGGAGTTGATGGAGGGGGATGAGTAGGAAGAGGAGGAGGAGGAGGAGGAGGAAGAAGAGGAGGAGGAGGAGGAAGAGGGGGAGGATGAAGAGGAGGAGGAGTTCTTTGACAGAATAGAATCTTGTAATTTTAGTTGTGAAGATCAGGGTGCTGCTTCTGTAGAAAGGTTGATGGGAAAAAAACTAAAATAAGGAGAATATAAAGGAAAGAAAGAAGGTTAAGGAGATAAAAAAGAAGAAAGAAGACGCCGATTGTATGATTAGATGACCAGGAGGACGCACACACAAACTTGCTCCGAATACCGGTTTTATTAATTTGCCAAATGAAAAACTCTTGCCATTTTTTCTTTGATGCTCCTAATTTGCTTTGATCAGATCTGTAAGTAGCTTGGATCATACTTTGTTCCAAGTTAATTAAACTTAATTGAATTGTACTATATAATAATTATAATTTTTTAATAACTACATTCATTTCAAGTTCTCAGTGATTATTAAAATTAATATTGCATTCTAATGAAATGTTCAATCCTTCTAAATTAAAAATTTCTAGTTTCTTAATTTTTGACAGAAAATTGTAATTCAATTCTTTAAAATTAAATGTATGTGTAAATTTTTCTGTTTATAAAATTTGAGAAATGAACAGTATAAACCTGTTGCTCTCCCCTAGTCTAGCTATAATAGCCTAATATTATTTGTATTTGTATAAATAAATGAATATAATGAAAATAATTAAACCAATTAAATTAAAAATTGTCTGAACTTAAAACAATAGTCAACTTATTGAATTAAATTCCTAGAATTTCAATTATTTTTGTAGAATATATTCGAAAACTATTTAATAAATAGACAATTAAGCTATTACGTAAAAATCAAATCAAATCAATCAAATCAAATAAGCTTTATTCCTCAAAAATATACATTACAGGAAATTAAACACACTTTACATAGATACAGGAATACCCCTACAAGACTATTCGTCTGTGTGTAGGGGTGAGTTCTGGGTAGCCTGAAATATATCAGGGTGCTAAGTTGAATTAAGTAATAAATTAAATTGTGAGGAGAAAAAATAAATATTCGGTTTATAAATAATGAATGAGTTAGATAACTAACTACAAAGAAATTATATTTACTTAAAATATAAATAGAAGTAATTTGAAAAGTTAATGGAAACATTTAAAAGGAATGCTAGTAAAAAAAAATAAATAAATAAAGATAGATAAGGAAAAAAAATTAAAAAAATGATAGAACATGATAGAGCAGGGACAAGCGGAGCCTCAGGTAAGATTTTGGAATTGAAAAAAATATATATGAAGGGATTTGAATAAGAGAAATGGAAATATCTGGGTGAATTCCAAGCATCGTAGAGGATAATAGATTAATGCCAGTACATAGACCGAAGCAGGCTTTCAGACATTTCTGTGCCAAGGTGGTATAACCACCCCTCCACCATACGCTTGAATGCCGGCACACTGCATACCTCCATACTGATTCTAATCTCAGCCGGCAGATTCCTGTACAGAAGTTGAGAAAGATAGAAAGGGGTTCTCAACTCCAGTCCATGAGCCACCCGTGGCGTCGCGAATCCATGGTTGACTCTAAATCGTGTGGGGTAGGTGTGAGGAATTTCGGGTAGAATGTTATATCTATTTTTTTTAGAAAGAGCAGTAGAGATTTTATGTAAAGTTGTCTAATATTTAAAACAGGAAATTCAGTAAATAATTCAATTGTTGGGTAGTGCTGTTCCTTTTTCAAAACTGTTTTAATTAATTGTCTTTGCGACACCGCAAGCGGCTCCAAGAGAGTAGCGTGCAGACCCCCCAGACAAGAATGCCATACTGGATGATTGACTGGACTTAAGCGAAGTATACAGTCTTACAGTGCGCCTCACTCAAAACATGGCCTAGCTGGGAGAATGCATACAATAACCTTCTAAGTCTCTGCTTCACAAACTGGATATGCGGACCCCAACTCAAACCACTATCAACTATAATACCTAAGTACTTGTACTTATTTACTCTTTCTATTTTTGAGCAATTACAGACAGTTGATGTTGGATCTCTGCACGAATGAAGTATTAAGTCTCTTGGCTCTGGATCTTGCTGGTTACGGGTTGTGATGGGCATGTATTTGGTCTTATCTATATTAACGGTTAAGGAGTTATGGTCGAACCAGCTCTTTATTCTGGCCAAATCAGAAGTAGCATTTTTGAATACATCGTCCCACTGTTTTCCTGATGATACTACAGCTGTATCATCAGCAAATAGAAAGATTTTACTATTAATGTCAAGCAATGGGAGATTGTTAATATAGATTAGGAAGAGAATTGGCCCAAGGGTACTTCCCTGCACAACGCCATAATCAACCTTTTCCAAACCACTTCCACTGTCATTAATCTGGACATATTGTGTCCTGTTCTGTAGGAAGCTCTTAAACCATTGTAGAGCTTCTACAACTAAAAAATAGTTGCATTGATTCATAACGCACCTTTAGGTAAAAAGCCTCTTGTTATAATAGGTACTCTTTCAAGAACTAATAAATAGATAATTATTGTTGCTCACTTCATGAAAAATTGATACGGTAATCTATTAACATGAAGAATCGCAATCAATCAAGTGTACAAATAGTTTTAGAACTCATTATTAGTCGCATACTCTTAGTATTATTAGGCTATTATTACTCTTACTATTAACTTACTCTTCTTATTAATACGGTAATTGGTGTGCCAGGTGATTATATATGCCAATAGTTGAATAATAATCCACTGTTTCAACAGCTTTGTCAATGAAAAGGTCATGTCGTGTGCAACAAGACAGCTTTCTGTGAGGTGGTCATTCGTATTGTATATCACCACAGTCACCATAGTCGTAAATATAGGTATATGAGGTTAAAGAGGTATGCATAAGATAATGAAACGTAATCAATCACTATAAAGTGTGATGTTAGCTCTGAATTATTTTCCATTTCATTTATCATGGGCCTATAGTGCGTTTCAACTATTTGTGATTATCCATATATCTTTGTTTGATTAAAAGAGAGTTTTTCTAAAATGAGCTTAGTCTCTCTGTACTTAAGATGTTAATAACTTGAATACGTGATGAGTGATAAAATTTAATAATCAATAAGTTATTCATGTTATTCATCACGAGTTGGGCCTCGTAATATATATACTGCTGCAGCAATATATAACATTCCGTATCACCTTATGTTATTGAAACTAACAAATAAATTAAAAAAAATCATGAGATTCAGTCACCAACAAAATTCATTTTGAACTGTAGTGAGTCATCTTTATAAATAAACTGAATCTTCTCATTCAACCTATGCTGACAGTTTGAAGTGAATTTCACTATAGTTGGTTGACTTTTATATCTGATTCCTCATTTCCTCGTCCTTTTGTCAACGCAGTGTCAATGAATTTCATACTAGTTTTACTTGTATTGGAGGAAAACCAGTTAATCATCTCAGGTGTCAAGGTTTGGACCTACTATTTGATATTCTATTTGATATACCATTTGATGACTCATTTGCTTCCAATGTCTTTATCTATTCTATTTGATACCTACCGTATGATTTACAAGATTTGAATAATTATTCACCAATATTTCATACATATAACCCGAAATTATTGATCCATATTGTTCAGTGAGTAATCTTAGAACTTTCTTGAAAACAATCACTAGAATCTTGGAGTCTAGTAAGAAGAGACACTATAAACTCATATTCAAACTAGTTGATACATTTAAATTTCATGTTCCTTAATTATTTTCATTTATGACAACTTGATCACCAGAAAAGTATCGAGTCTATCAATTGTCCACTTATCGACAAAAATATAAATTGTTTGGTATTGATTCAGGCTGTGGGGTTGTGGACCACCAAACCAGAGCCTGGTGGAACGAGGATTTTTGGAATTTGGACTGTAGTTTAGTAAAATTCACCATGCCAATCAATATTTTAATATGTATTTCTGAAGAGATTCAACGATACCAATAGGAAGTTCTACAACTTTTGAGAAATTCTAATTGTACTATCACGAAATCAATGTTGTCACAAACAACACTAAAATCAAAATATTCAATGGATTCTACAAGAAAAAATTCCAAAACAACCAGTTTCGATCGGTACACTCCATTATCAATTATTTTAGATGAAACACGAATTCCATCTAGGCTACTGAAGCCACTCTTTTGGTCTAATAATGTTGGTTGCAGTTGTAGCAAAATCAAGTCTTCCTATTCATTGAAGAAATTCAGCACCATTATTCCTCCCTCTACCGATGCTGTATTAATTAGTAATTTTATGGAGTAATTGAATAGTAATTATTTATTTACGGTATCAGTTAGTAATAGTAATAGTGGTACCGTAGCATTTATTTAAATATTAATAATTATTAAACGAAAATCCAAATTGAATGCTGTAAATCACCCCAAAGACTTCTGCTACTGCAAATATTGACAATAGTAGGGTAAACAGCTAGATGGAAATTCGATGACCGCTACTATTCAAAATTTATTTGTCAGCCCGGGAAGCCACTCTTATTCATTTAATTTATCAATAATTTTTGTCATCCTTCCATTTACCCCCACGCACAAATGTCCCTCTGGGACTCATGTGGGCATCATCTTCAGCGAAAATTGCCGGATTCAATAAATTTAAAGTGAATTTAAACTAATTTGGAAATTAATAAATAATTTACTACTCAAATTCAAACAGGAACAAAATTTAATAACCCTATCACAGTATCTTGGATATTTCATGAAAAAATGAATAATTATATTATGGTAACATAATGTAGTTTATAACATTATGATTGATGTGAAGTATGATACAATTGTGGAACTTTTGGAATGATGTTATGGAATGTTGATAATGGAAGATGACTTATACAAAGTGTGACGTGGAAATCATCCATGGTAATGTCCTCCATGATGACCTCCGTGACCTCCATAATGATCCCCATGACCTCCATGGTAGTGACCTCCATGACCACCATGAGGGTAGTGACCTCCGTGACCACCATGAGGGTAGTGACCTCCGTGATGGTAGTGATCTCCATGACCTCCGTGGTAGTGACCTCCGTGACCCCCGTAACCGCCTCCGTAGCCGCCATCTCCATGGTGAGGCAGGGCTACCGGAACCGGCTCGGGAGCCGCCATTGCTGTGCAGATTAATGCAACAGCAACCTGGAGAGAAAAATTTCAAGAAATTGTCAGAGTTTGGTTTCATGTTTTGGAATAACTTCAGAGTTTGGAAAAACTTTGGAACAACAATAAAAAAGCAATGTGAATGATTTTTGCAGATTAGACAGTTTGATATTCCTATAATATTATTTGTGAGTAAAATAGAATGAAATAAAACAGATCAACAAATGAAATAATTCATTTTTATTAAATGAAACAAATTAACAGGTTGGAAGGAGCAATGGAAATAATTTCTCAAGATTTGACAGTTGAACTTTCTCAAGTGAAATTAAAGCAGAGCTATAAATGGAAAAGGATGAATATGAAAAATAATTTTTATAGATAAGAAAGAATACACTAAACGCTCAAGTTTTTATCTTAATATACTTGAGCTATTTATTGTTTATTATGAATATTTACTATTTTTTCAAGAGATTGAAAAAGATTAAGTTGGTACTGGTATCTGACATCTGAGCGATATGTGTCTCAGTTACAGGCAAAATATTTCTAGAAAGAACTTTCTTCCTCTCTACAAAAGAGATAGTTTTTCTTTCCAGAGAAGAACTGCCAGGGAAGCACGCACAGGAAATGAGAGAAAAACGAATATAGAAGAAAATTGGTTCAAATACTAAATTTAAATTATGAGCTAATGAGAACGAATATAGAACATGAAAAAATTAATATGAACGATATGATTTCTTATCAAGTGGGAAACTGGTTGTTAACTTGGATTAGACTTAAACAAAAATGAAAGATTATTCATATAAGCATATTTCTTTTGTTACATGCACAATTAGTTGAAGATTGTGTAGAATGATAGCTAATTCAATAATTAAGTTTTTAGAACTGAAGTAGCTGGGCTCCGTTTAAATTATTTAATTTTGCAGAACAGAAATAATTCTATTTGTACGGTAAACATTTGTTGAATGTAAGACAAGATGTGAATTTCAATGCTAATTTGTATGAAATTTATTACAGTCGAAATAGATATTACTTATATCATAAATAAGTAATAAATACAGCTGTGTAAATTAGTCAGGTGGAAGTTCTACTTATATTGTAATTGGAGATTCAGGAAAATCATGAAAACGTCAGAAGTGGAAGAAAAAATACTAGAATTTGAAACAGAATGGAAGAAAAGTTTCAAGAAAATGGAATAATACAAAGCAAGGTCATAAGTTAATAGATAAACCAAAATATTGGGTAAAGTTCATGAATCTAAAAAATAGAATGAGATATTTTTGAAAGTGCATTAATCAATAATATTATTTATGCTATCCATCTCTTAATAATCTGTGGTCAAGTGGAAATGATGAACATTCAAAAATAATAATTGATAATGAATTGGGATGAAGAATGCAAAGTAAGTTATCAGAAAGAGAGAATATGGCACAAACAAAATAATAGTCAGAGCAAGGTTACAAGATTAGGAATGGTGAATTGGAATATTATTGTTTACATTTATAAGAACAAATGCCAATGATATGAATGCGAGTAGTAGACTGCATTTGATTAGTCGATGAACAAAAAAAAAGATAATAATAATAATAATACTGTAAATGCAAATTAATTATTGATTAATTTGTGTGTTACTCAAATTCCTGATAAACAATAGAAGAGTTAGTGAAAAGTCCCTGATGAATAAAATAGTTTGATTGACAAAGCCGGAAATAGAAAAATGATCAAATTGAGATCAAGAAAACATCCAATGATGATACATGATAGTGATGGAAAAAATAATAATAAAAAGTTGTTATTGAAAAATTTGATAGGATTCCACTATCTCAACCATTGTTGTTTTCATAAGCTGTTTACATTTACTTGTCTTCAATTTATTGAGAGCTAGCTAATTGAATTCATGAAATGTCTGTTATATAATTAAATATTCAATTAAAACTTATGGGATTTTTCTGTTGTTTTCTAGTTGCCGTTACTAGAACACATAATATATATCCATTATCATTCCGTTATATTCAGTTCCATTAGCTTATTTGCTATGTCAAGTAAGCAAAGGAAAATTCCAGCAAAAGATTATATAAATCTATTATGAGTCATTTGAAGTGTCTTCATTGAGATAACAAAAACAATCACTGATTTTAATATTCGATTGATTACAGTAGGGAAAGCTGTTTCTGACAATCAAAGACAGTACCTAGCTACCTATTTTGCTCCCAAACACTCTCTGAAACATATTTTTATTCCTGTTCATGTTTATTGATTTCCACTGTAGGAAAAAATGAACCGAAATCCAATTATATTTCATTTATTCCCATACATTTCAATTTGGATCCACAGTCCATAACATCTCTTTTTACCAACTGTATTCTTGATTTTCGTGGGTATAAATTCCATTCAATTACAAAGTTCCCAGTATTAGTTATTTTATTTATTTGTAAGTTGCAATTTTTCTCTAAAAATAGAGAAAATTATAATGTACTTTCCCTTGAATGGATAACTAAGATTATAATATTATCCTTTTATAAAACTATTGCAACATTAAAAATCATCAATTAATTTTGATTTTAAAGAGAAAAAAATAAATTCCACAAAATTTAATTGAATTTATTAAATTTACAACAAAATCAATTGATATTATACATTATAAAAAAAACTAAAAAAAAATTTGGTTCATAAAAATTTGACAAAATCGAACACTTTCTGGAAAATTACAGCAATTTTTCTTTACCGAATCAATAATTTATAATATGGAGTCTCAGATATGAAAGACTGGTGAACAATGAAATCTTGATTCTGTTAAAAATTTCATTGAATGTGTTCACATAATAGCAACTTTAATTCCCACAATGGAGTTTTAGAGACCCAATTCAATATTTCCAAAAAAAATATCACCTAAATACCTCTCAGCTCTCAATCAAATTGAAAATTCATACAGAAATTGACAATTAATATGTTAGTATTCAATCTTTATAAATCAATCAATCCTAATAGTATTTACCCTATTTGGGCCTGATAAATAATAATTTGTCATAGAGAATCGATTTATAATGACAATTTCTTTCGAGAGAATAACAGTAAAATAAGGCTTGAAAACTTGATTTAAATCTACTCACGATTAGAATAAACTGCTGTCCAACCATTTCCAACAATAGCTGTCGACTAGATCGTGTATAAGCTGATACTGTTAAAAACCTGCAGAAGTGTGAAGACTTTTATAGGTAGTAGTTGTCGCTTTGCAAGCTGGAGGTCGTTGACAAGTGTGGTGAGGTTCAGCACAAATCTGTCAGTATTGGTTGAATGGGGAAAATCGGTGTTGACCATAAAGAATGGTGACAGTTTGGCTGTAGGGAGATCGTTGTAATTCCCCGACAGGGTGAGCAACAGGCAAGGAAGGAGGATATTATTATCGATTTGCTAAACGAGATGAGGAAAGAGAGGGAGAAAAAGGATTGAGAAGACTCGGTATAGATGAATAATAATAATTATTGACTACCTACCACAACATAGGTAGTATTGGACGCAGGTTCAGGCAAAAATCACACCCAAGCAAGCTCATGACAACATTTTAAAAAGCCGGTTAGCTATAGTAAAATTCAATTTAAACTGTCAGTATTTCTTATAAATGACGTCAATACTTCCCATTCAACGAATTCTGACAGTTTAGAATGATTCTGTTGCTTTCCAAGAGGATGTTTTCTTGGAATTGGTTTTTTGTGCGCCCCTCATGCACTGTTTTTGACAAATTACGCACCAGTGTATCCTGTTGATGTTTTTGTTGTGATGTGATCATCAACAGATTTGAATACTTGAGGATTCAGCTATGTTCGACTGAACATAGCGTGCTATTGATAGGCGATTATTTTTATGATAATTACCTCAAAGTCATTACCTTTTTTTACTTAGGCGATATCACTCCTTATCATTTACTCGGATTGTAATACATAACAAAATTTAAGTTTAATTCAAAGAGGTACTGCTTAACAAAAGATTATGTTTTAGATACTCAAGTTCTCATAGTTCTAGTTCTAGTTCTTCCTGGGGAGAGTGAATCTATATCTATAATATATAAATACGCATCTATATATCTCGTACAAGCGAAATGGCACTGATTCATTCACTCACTCACTCACTCATTCATTCATAATCAACAGATCTAATAATCCACTGGACCAAATACGTTCAAATTTAGCAGGTTTGTTCATTTGGTCACAGAGGAAAGAAGTAATACTTGGTCTGCTTATTCCGTGATTTGGTCATCTAGAGGCGCACTAAGAACGGATTTGAAAAAAATGTCCAAAGATACGTCCAAAATCTGCGTTTTACAGCGTTTTTCTACGTTTTCTCAGCTTTTTCAAGAACTAATTGCCAAAAAATGTTCATACTTGGTACACAGGCTCAGCTGAGGAATAAAAATGCCGTACCGTATTGGAGGACTCAGAATAACGCCAAAGATTTGGTCGATAGGTGGTTTTACTGCGTTTTCCTAGCGTTTTTGTGCGTTTTCTCACATTTTTCAACAATCAATCGAGAGAAAATGTTCAAACTTGGTACAGAGTTCAGCTAGGGTCTAGAAGTTTTTTCTTGAGAGGACTTCAAAATTACGTTAAAGATACGCCCAATATAGATGCTTTTACAGCGTTTTCAAAGTGATCCCCAGAGGTTTTTAGAGGGTTTCTTTTCTCAAGATTTCCATTGAATTATCAAAGAATTTTTCTACATTTCGCAAGCAAATTCATACTTGAGAGGATAAGATATGGATGTTTGTTAAGTTCTCCATATCAACATTGCTTCTTTCTTATTGATAAGCTTGTGATTGGTTGAATTCTCTCTTACAAAACACCAATTTTCTATCGCAATGATAACAAAATAGAGTAGTTATACTCTCTCATTTGTTAGCTTGTGGTTGGTTGAAGCTTTCTCACTGAAATCATATTGTCTGTGATCAAGATGAAATTACTGCTCTCTTATTGGCTAGCTTGTAATTGGTTGAACTTTGTATTACTCAGCTCTCATTGGCTGTTAAGAGGCGAGTGCGCCTGACGACGCAATCACCACTCTCTAATCAAGTACTATATTCACATTATTTTAAAACCTTCATAAAAGACACATTCATAGATGAACAGTTTATCCATCCGCTATCAGTTTATCTACAGTTCACTATAGTTTGTTATAGCTTCTTTAAAATTTTAATTTTATATGAAATGGTGGATTATATAGGAATCTATTCATCCTTTTTCTCAGATACAACGGCTAGATAGCAGAAAGCGCCGCATTTTGGAATGGGTTGAGCGGCAAGGAAAGCCTCGCCATCTGGGGACATTCTGACAAGCATTGGCCTCTCCACACTGGCTCTCACACTCGCACTCAGGAGGTGGAGGGGTTTCTACACCTACATCTCCATACAAATGAAGAGAAAGGGGCAACTATCCTATTCATTCAATGGAGAATACTCATGAATCATACAATCCAACTTCGATCTCTAAAGTCCGTGCAAATTTACTTCAGACTTGCAGGAATATGCAGCACAGAGAAATGGAGGGTGATCGGATTACAGTGATTAATAGAGTAATGAGTGGAAGCGCAGTTGCCAATTTGTCAGTCGTCTGACCGCTTTCAGACAGGTAACTTCGCATGTGTAGCATGAGCACATGAATAGTCACTAGAAGTTGGAGATCGCTGGCTGCTTCAAAACGGCAACTTCGCGCCTCTGTATCCCTCCCGATGTATGCTATCTCTGCTGCGCATGTCGGAAGTAAATTTGCACGGACTATATAATTATAGGAAACCACTTTTGCAAAGTTTGACTGACTTGGTCAGTTATATATATCTGCCTCAATAAGTTCTTTGCCACCCCTAACATGTGTCACCTCTAGGCACTGGCCTAGTATACCGCCTATTGGGAAAGCCGGCTCTGTATTGTAGATTTTACGAGATCGATGTCTCTTTGAGATTGTCTCGTACATCGATGGATTCAAGTAGGAAATGTGGTATCCAATAAATAGCTTGGTTCAAAAACAAATTATTAATTTCAATGATAAGTTATGTGAATCGTCATTTTGAATTTTCAAGAGATGCTGTTAAATATAATGGCAATAATACTGTAGCCTACATCATGTCGCAACCATGTTGTATGATAGTATAATATAGCCTAACATTGAACAGAAATCTTCTTTGGGATTTGGGATTATCGTTCTCTTATTATCTCTCTCAAGCTTGAAGCATCCTCTTAAGATTTAGATCATTACGTAATGTAGGCCCAACTTTAAAATATTTGAAGCATACATAGAATAGCCTACAATGATTTACTTCAACATTTATCAATTATTCAGCAGTATGCTCGCGACTGTAATTATTATAGCTAAAATAAAGAAAATTTAATCAATCGGAATTCCTCTGCAAATTTGCTACTGATTAAGTTATTGCAGTTATTTCAGTATATTGCTATACTGATTGTTTGTTTATTTTCTCAAGTTATGTGATTGACCTCTCCACGATTCACGTGTATTATATGATTGATGCCGTTTTAACTTTTTAAGGCTATAGAAAGTCAAAATTAGATACACGTGTCTCAAAATCTATTAGGTGGTTATGAATTTGCAAGCATCAATCTGATAAATAGCCCCACTTTAAACCAGTATTTCGCGAAACAGTAATTTGAGAAGCAGAAACCTTCTAGTTATTATAATTAACATCGTCATTATTGGGTAGTTCAATTTTCTCAATCTAACGACCTCTTTCAGTCATTTGAAAAATTTGAATAATTACTTCGATTCCAGATCAAGAGTTCATTTCTTTTTATCTGGCGAAGGAAATTTCACTTTTCATCTGTTACTATATCGTAAAACTCTACAATTATTGTATTTTTTTCTTACTATTTAAGGAGATGTAAACATCGACGAGGAAAATTATTCATAAATCCACCAGTTAATCAAACTGGCTGAGAAAATTGAAAATGACTGATAATTATTGGATATATCTATAGCCAATATTGCCAGTCTACGTAATATTAAAGTTTTTTCTGCTTTCTTGTAAACCATAGGCCTACATAGGCTACGTTAGAATGGCGATGACTATAAGGGTTGAATTAATCAATAATACAGTATAACATTAATACAGTATAAGCATAGATGAAGGATAAGCGTAAGCCTATATTCCTTGTCTCTGGTATAAGTTAATATTCATGAGTTGATTAGCTTACTGAAAATCTCACAAATAGCTTCAAATTTAGGTAGGCCTACATACTTTGATTTTCGTGTAAGTGGGAAGTCGGAACAGGTCAAATTTTTGGGTGTTTTGAGCATGAAACGAAACCATTCACTGCCAATGAATAAATCATGAGAGAGCGCTGGAGCGCAGCGCAGCATCGGCAGTTATTATCTTTTACATATTTTTCATCAGCTCCTAAACCCTCATAACCGAAAAATGTTCTCCAGTAGTCATATACTGCTGATCTTTAGTCTAGGTACTTAGTCTACATTGTTTTTTGTCAGTGTGTCGTGGAAACTTCCTAATAAAATGAACATAGTTTATCACAAGATGCACCGGTAAACACATTGACTTATCAAAGTTTGTCAAGGAATCCAAATTAAATAGTTATTTGTATATCGAGTGAAAAGTACTGTTTTTCTCCCTGAGACAAAAGTTTGAAGCCCGTGGCGAAGCCGAGGGCAACAATTTCCCTGAGGGAGAAAAAACATTTTTCACTCATGATATACACAACATCTTCCTCCACCTACATTTTTTAAAAACTTCAAATAAAATAATTTTTAAAAACGTACGTGACCAAACAATGTGTTACAACATAATCTAAAAAGTAAACAGAAACAGCTGGCTTGTAATCACAGTTCTCCGCCGACAGCGCTATCTGTCGGCAAAAGTTGTAACAACAATGGCCGCCACAACTACAGCTATGATGAAGTTCCCGTTTCAAATTTGATAAGTTCATGAGGAATACTCGTTGGCTGGTACTTTGAATAACATGGAATAAAAAAAATTACATTTTTTTAGTATAGTGATATGAAGTTGTAATCATTTTAGCATACAAACATAAATTTCATATATTGATCGAATGTCTGGTTGAGGTATTGAATTTAGTTGGTTTAATGACTACTCTATATGCTTCCTCATCCGAGCTTAGACCTTCTAACCTATTACAATGTAAGTTTTTAAAATAGAGATGCTTCCCATGTTATTTAAATGGAGTCACTTTTCCTCCCTAGGGAGTTTTTCTGTTTTTTACTACCGTAAAGTAAATAGTACTTGAGTACTATAAGTAGTAGTGTTTATCGAGTAAAGTAAGTAGTACTTTAGACAGTAGGTGGAGGAAAAGAATATAGAAAGAAGTTTGAATATCGGACCACAGTAATCAATAGGGTTACAGCATAGAGAAACAATAGCATAAGTTACGAGTTAGTATAGTAACATTAGTTATAGTTACTATAGCATAAGAAACTGTAGCATAACTTACGCTATTGTTTCTCTATGGTTACAGTATACAATGTGATTTGTTTTAATGAACGGACTCGTTGACATTTCTGACCAGATACGATCTTATGTTAGCTTCGTCATTTCTAAACATCAAGAGCATAGATTTCCGACATTTCTCAATGGTATCAGTCACCTGAGATTGATTCAATGATTTTCCAGTCACCTCAACTGTAATTCTATTCAATTGAACCATCGTCATGCAAAACACTCATCAATGATTAAATCTCAGATTCCCACTTATTAACATGAAGCCTAACTTCCAGGAAGCCATAACACCAAATAATTTAATAATCCACTTTTAAATCAAATCAGTCGTATTTTAGCTCAATTATTATTACCGACAGGAAACTAGACAAAGATCAGTAATTACTTTCTCAACTACATCCTGTTTATCACTTGAACAAGAAACACTTTCAGTAAAGGGTAATCCCAATCTATTCATGTTTATAATCTGCAATGTGAAAACATACAGGTTTAACCAAATATTCTTCCTCATAGTCAATAAGAAAATTCCGAAGTAAAAGTGATTCTAGTTTATTTATAATCTTCAATCGAAACTTATAATTGAAATCAAATACTGTGCCGTATGTTTCCTTAAAATGAATGAGAGAATCATGAGTGAAGGTATTTCCGATTTATTTATAATCTATATATATAAAAGGAAATGGCACTCACTTACTGACTGACTCACTCGCAGAACTAAAAATCTACCGGACCAAAAACGTTCAAATTTGGTAGGTATGTTCAGTTGGCCCTTTAGAGGCGCACTAAGAAATCTTTTGGCAATATTTTAACTCTAAGGGTGGTTTTTAAGGGTTTAAAGTTCGTCTTTTAGCATGTATATTCTTCTTATTCTCTTAATTATAATTGAAAAAAGGCCATACCATATGTTAATATAGAACTATAATCTAGAGAGAGTACCTCTTCGAAACAGTTGCTAACTGGTAACTAAATTAATAACTTTGTCAGGTAGGCATTAAGTTGAGTTGACTTTGTTAGGTTGGCACCAAGTTGAAGATTGAAATGCACTTATCGCGGAAAAATTGACTGGGCACTGCTACTTCAATCGGAGCTATTCCTGGGAATATTATATTACTAGCCGTCAGGCTCGCTTCGCTCGCCATATCCGTTTAGCCAGACGTTTAGTCTGGACCCCCGACTGGATCATCCTAACATATTATGAAAATGCTCAAATGAAAAATGCAGGCGAGCGAAGCGAGCCTGCTGATCTCATTCTTGGACGATCCAGTCGGGGGTCCAGGGGGCTCCGCCCCCTGGCTAGACGGATATGGCGAGCGAAGCGAGCCTGACGGCTAGTCATCAATAACTGTAACAGGTGAATCACGTTAGCTTAATATGAATAGAGCTCAATATACAGAGCGAATCTCTGGAATGTAATTAGGACAAAAAACTACATTGCTACATTGAAGTTGGGACTAATGTAAGCTTCAAAGTATGCTTCAGCGGGGGTCTATTTTATTGAAACAGCTAAATAAGATGTAACTTAGTTTGTTATATTGCCCAAATACAAATGTCTCATCAAATGAGGTTAATATATGAAGAGAATTGAGGTCTATTTCCACTAGTCAGTAGAAATATTTGAAATTATTGTATTGGAACAACATATTATTTAGAAACTATGCCTTGTTTATGTTCAATACAAAAGTTTTATCAATTAAGGTATAATTATTACATTGGTTCTTCGAAAGCTCCTAAAAGAATATAGCTGTGTGATGAAATTAGCAGAAAAGATTGTAAACAATTGTAAACAATTAAGCTATTTGACATGCTTATGATTCATTAATTTATTCACTTATATACCCACGAAGCCATGATCTCTCATACGTCATACCAATTCGGAAGTTTTATCACGGTATAATACTAGTGTTCATTCATGATTGAATTATAGTATCCATAGACTACAGAGATTCCGTATCGACAGATTCACAGCATTTAATTGGGATTTTCGTTCAATAATAATTAATTATAGTATCGATAGAATCACTAAGCCATGGAGAAGATAGCTAGCCTATGGAGAACGGATATACTGGCACTGAAATAAAACCTATTCTGAGGTCGAAATGTTTTTATGATTCTAATGAGCTCACGTGGTGAAGTTTTGTCCCCATTTGGTGATACCAAAACTCGTTCGGATCTGGACGAAAAAATCACCCAAAGTGCGTCATGAACATGGAAAGTAGGCTACGATATCAGCGGGAGAAGGCCAAATAACAAGAAAAACATCACTGTCCATTTTTATTAACCGTGAAATGATCTCACAGCCAACTAGTAAGATAAACTATGATAATTATTATTCATAAGAAGTCTGTGTTTTCAACAAAAATATCAATATTTTTATCGAAACAACAGCATAGCCAAAACAATAAACAGGAACGATTTTCAATCGTAGAAAATATAAAAAATATTGACATTGCCTGTTTGATGGACTAGAATGCCTTGAAAAGTTTCCAGTAAATCAATGCTTAATCATTGATAATCTTTCAATATTCTGTCATGATAAGAAAATAATGGAAGTATATGCTATACATAGTATATCCTAATAATAGATAGCAGGATTCAATAGCAGGATTGTAGTACTATTTTAAATGGAGAAAATCGATGCTTGTTGCTTGCATAACTTCATTCTTATAATTATTGGATTAATAGCTTGAATGAGATTGAACAGTAGTCTATATAGTGAAACTACACCAATACACACGCTTCAAATGATTATATTATATTGAAGGGACGATAGTCCGATGCGGGAGAGCGGAAAGCTCTCAGAGTGATTTTTTGTGTAATTTTGAATATTATTACTGTACTTGCTCCAGAAGATTTCATACACGTAGTAGAGTCTTAGTAAGCTTAGCAAATTACTCTGTCCTAGCAAATTACTTATTCTGTACCAGCAGGTAACCCGTGCTCCGCAAGGGTCGATTTCAAAAATTGACAAACTAAAACTTGATGTAATGAAATCTTGAAGAATTAAAAATAGGCCTTATAACCTTCCTCGGTTAGTTAAGAATCTATATGCGAAATTTCAAGTTAATCAGTCCAATAGTTTAGACTGATGATGCGTCAAACATAATTTTTCTCTCCCGTACGTGTTGTATAAGCCAGTTCTTTACTTTATTATAGTATAGATAAGTCAAGATTATTTTTTATTTTGATAATAATTGTAACAAATTTATTCAATTTGTGATACAAAGTTTACATAAGATATAAAATATATATATTTTCTGTAAATTATTACAATTTTGTTGATACTTTCAATTTCAGCATGGAACTATTAAACTAAAATTAATCTATTTCTGCTCTTAAAAGAGTCCCTTGCGGAGCACGGGTTACTCCTGTTCGCAATATTATGATGACAGTTTTGAGGCAGATATTACCGACAAATTTACTTGTTCATCTGAAACAAAGGAGTAAACAGTCAAAAAGAATCTGGCCTTGCTGAGATTCGAACTCGGGCCCACTGGTTGTAAAGCCAGCGTCTGAACCACTAGACCACGGCTTCTCCACAGAACAAAACAGTATAAATCGAAAGACCCCCTCCTTCGTCTTACGAAACGGCTTTTCGCGTTTCTTTGCTAAGCGAACTACCAGGGCAGCATAGCACCATAGCAGATGACGTAGGTAGTGAGTTCCACAGTGTTTGACAGTGGAGAAATGAATAGTGGAACAGTGTTTCTGATTCTCGGCCATCCCACTGCCTTGGAGGATGGCTGATACAAATATAAATCTGATGCAATTTTAAGCATCTTAAGGGCCTCTTGATTTTAAGGGCCATCTGATGCAATTTTACTGAAAAGTAGCAGGTAACCCGTGCTCCGCAAGGGTCTATTTTTAAACTTGACGACCTGAAAAATTGACCGAGTGGAATCTTGGAGAGTTTGAAATAGGCCTAGAACCATCTCGGTTAATTAAAAATTCATATGCAAAATTTGAAGTTAACCAGTCCAGCAGTTTAGACGTGATGATGCGTCAAATATAATTTTCCTATACCGTACGTGTATGTGTATGAGCCAGTTATTTCCTTTATTATAGTATAGATAAGTCCTTCAACTTGGTGCTAACCTAAAAAAGTGACAGAACTCAAATCTTGTTTAGAAACCTTCCTTACATTAACATAAATGATATGTATTCATGGCCCATGAATGAAATTTGAATATTAATTCTGAAAAATCTAGAAGGAAAATTGAAATTTGTGCTTCGAGATGCACGAGATTGTCATTTTTAGAATCTATGTGCAAAATTTGGAGATCTAAATCATTCTCGTTTTTCCGGTATGCAATCCACAAGTTGACATGTTTTGATGCGAACAAACACAACCCTACTCTCTCTTATTATACAGATGAGCGAGTTCAAGTTTTGACTTCATGCGATTCTTGTTTCTTATATTTTTTTGTACCAACAAAAATTGTTTGTATCACCACCTTGCACCTAGGATATGAGCTGAATGGAATCACGACTCAAATAATTAAGAAACTTGTGCTTACTCTGTATAATTGTGCAGAGCTCATACCACTATATCTTTGAGAACTGTAATGATGAGATTTACGTTATAAAATCAGTGGAAATAAAAAGAACTGCAGAATTGCTGAGTCTCTGTTATCAACGCCTTCTGTACCTATTGAATATGTGTAATTAAAGTTATTCCGGTATATCTGATCCAATATTAATTTCTGGCTCTTGTTAATAATGATCGACTATATCTCAAGTATAGCCTATTTTATTAGTCAAGAAAATATATATTAATAAAATTATATACCGTATATATTATATTCTCATAATTCATTATGGTAGTTCATTATGTTTCTTCATAGTCAACAATGAACAACGCCAACAGTGCGGAGGTAGAAAAGGATAAAGCTATCTGCTTTGTCTAATGATATACAAGGATAGCAAAATAATGATAATAATGAAATAATGATACTCTTTCTTCATAACGTACTGAATCTCACTATAGAAGAAAATTTGTTGTGATACTTTAGCATCGAAAATAGAAACAAAAGGGAAAATGGCGTGAGTTTGGTGGTCAATCGGAGGAAAATATAGAGTGGTTATTATTATATTATATATTTCCCAGATTTAAAGATCTTATTTTTAAGCATCCTAGCAAAACATGTTTCGAATGAATTGTGTGACCACAAAATATTAACATTATCATCTCCAGCCATGACATCAGATAAGGAGAACGAGACATCAAATAAACTCGGCAAGAGACGACATTCTATTAGCAAGGTCAACGGACCGACAAGCAAGAGCTCTCAAACCGCAGTCACTTTACTTTTCAAACGAAATACCAAGTCGGCAAAATAACTTCAATGTTTGGAACAGAAAGAAAAAATTATAGACGGTGTTCAAATTTCTAGTATAGGGTACTATACTGTACTATGAAACTAGCTTATAGGCTACTGGCAATAAATACATCATGAATCACTCAATTCATCACAGGCTAATGATATAATAACGAATTAAAAATGATGATATTAAAATCCTTGAACGTCCAGAAGGTATTTGAATTCATTGGATATGTTTAGTATCAAGTCAGTCCAGTAAATAAAAAATAAGAGGTTCATAAACGTGACCCACTTTCATATACCTACCTCTTTTAACTTCAACGATGTTTGATGGTCTTGATTTTCTTTTATTGATATTTTATATTAGTACTGTAAGATAATTTTTTAATATACAAAATTTCACACTAAGAAATTTACTGTACACTCATTTTAGATCGAAAATGATTTGATTTTGAAATTCAAATTAACAATTTTTCATTGATATCCTTTTCGATCGTCTTGTGCACGTACGTCTATTAAATTCAATCATCAAATTATAATGATGTCATCACATCGTCGTTCAACACGTTCATTGGTTCTCCTGGCTCATTTTCTCCCTTGGTGACGTCATTTTACGCCGATAAAATCCAATTGATGAGGATTATTATAGTGGGGTTATAATTTTATGGAGTTTTCTACAATCAAAGTGAGAAATTCATGAATTTGCTTGTAAATATCAACGTTGGGGCTATAGATAGAGTGTCGCCATAAGAAATGGCATGAGTTTAAATGAACAAAAAGCTCATTGCTTGTCGCTTCTTATAGTGACTCGACTTTAGTCCTAATACTTTAACTTAGATAAGTGTGGAAAGGATTCTCACAATAATTGTAAAACTAGAAAAAAAAAACACTTTCAGATCCTCTCCTCTTGGCTCCTTTTTCTAGACTCCTCTCAGCTGACTCATTTGTCGGTGGATGAGCTTAAACTCTCATTGAAATAATATTCAAGTTTGAAGTTGAAGAAGTCCTCATTTAGTGTTAGCTTTGCAAGAAGTGAGTGCTGAGTGGAACTCGAAGCATCGAAGCATAAAACTTTAAACTTTACTTATGGAAACATAAAATTATTCATGTATTTCTCTATTAGTAAGGAACAGGCTTTTCAATCCACTCTAGAATAAAACAAAATATATTGTTACAAGAACTTTTTTTTTATTTAATCAACATGATTTCAACATTTGAGGTTCAATATATCAACTAAAAGTATTTTTTCAATTTAGAATTCCAAGATAAAGTACGGTACAACGTGTCTAAAAAAATGTATACGCCACAATTTATTCATTCTATGCAAATGAAAACTTTATGAAATGGGTGCGCAAAAATATAATTTCTGTGAGATTTTCATCACAATCTCGTTGGTTTTCCGAGTAATGGAACACAAGTTCTTCGACAATATGATATAAAGTTTATTGATGGAAATATCTATTCTAGAACATAAATTACCTATAGGCTGAGTTTGGATGAATAAATAGAAATTATCAATTTCAATAATGGAATTACAAACAAGCTCAAATTCTTCATCTTTAACTTCTTATTTTTGGGTGACTTTAATTTCTCATAGCATTCCAAAATGATCATAATAGGGCCAAATACGATATCATTACTTTGTCCGGTTAACATATCCTTAAAAAATTAATGTATGGAGAAAACAAAATGAATCAATATTACGACAGTAGAAGTTCAAGTTCCTTTCATTAAACGGTGGGTTTCGTAACATTGTCATATTTGCAGGTCACAAGGGAAATTTTCATCAGATGGAAATGTTTCCAGTTGACTCTACCATCCAGACCCGCTCTGACCGCTGCCGTATCCCGAGCCGCCTCTTCCTGACGGAGGCAGATAGCTGCGGCTAGGGTTTCCGCCCCCAAAGCCCATCATCCCACTGCTCCCATAGCCAGAGCCGCTTCCGCCTCCCATGCCTCTCTGGCCGTACATGGAGCCTCCGAATCCACCCCTTGAGCCGCCACCGTAACCGCTGCCCCCCTGCGAACTGCCGCCTCCGTAGCCTGAGAAGCCGCCCCCGCCTGAGGGACCTGATCCGTAGCCGCCTCCGCTCTGGTAGCCTCCCGGTAGTGGGTCGGCCGAAGTCAGAAGGATGCAAGCAGATGCGACGAGCAGCAGGATAGCGGTTGGCATCTGGAGAAAATTTATAGTATCAGTTGGCAAATGAACCTTTATAAAGCTCCAATCAACCTCATAGTAAGCCTGAATCATGGACCTTTATATGAGAAGAATCAACTATTTTGTTGAGTAATTATTGTGAACTGTCTAGTCACCAATAAACCACCAATATAGATTGTTAGAGTCGAATCAAATAAAAGTATAACAACTGTTTCTATTCTATTCTTCATCATTTCCATTTCTATTCAGATGATGTAGTTTGAATGAGAATCGATTTAGTTGAATCTTAAAATCTTAAAATACAATGTTAGAAAACAGAAAAACTTTACAGTTGAGGAATCACCGAATAAAGAAATGAATGAACTTCTTGGAGAAATCTCTATCTCCGAATTTCGAGAACGAAAACCCAAAAGCTGTAATTCAATTTTATTTTCTATATATAGTTTCTATCTCATAGTTATTTATAACAATAATTGTATATAATATTAATATAATTTCAATACTAGGGATAACAGTAGCATTTTGAAATTCAATAATTATTATTGAGATATCCTACAACAGACAAAATACTAAGTGAGTACAATTCTAAAAATATGTAGAATACTTGAATCAACTCAGATTATACTCTATAATTTATTATTTATCAAAAATCATTTTTAGTCGCAAGATAAAATGCTGAAATGAAAAGATGTTTTCCTGAAATACTGAAGTCGGCTACTGTTGTTCCCATCTTCAAAAAAGGAAATAAACTCAGTAAAGAAAACTACAGACCCATCTCATTATCACCAGTCATGTCAAAACTATTTGAAAAAATTATAAAAACTAGATTACTTTCATTCCTCAATAGCTGCAACTTTTTTTCGGCCTGCCAGTTCGGTTTCAGGGAAAATCTTTGTACAGAAATTGCCTTACAGCATCTTTTGGAATATGTCTATTCAGGATTAAAGAGTGGCTGTAGTGGCAAAACAGCGGGAATCTTCCTGGATATTAGTAAAGCATTCGATACAGTTAATTATAGTCTGCTGTTCCGCAAGCTGGAGAGTGCTGGTGTAAGGGGAATTCCACTAGATTGGTTTAAGTCCTTCCTACAGGGTAGGAAACAGTATGTAAGGATCAGAAACGTTGCAAGTGAAGTATTACCCATAACTTGTGGTGTGCCGCAAGGTTCGGTTCTTGGCCCTATTCTCTTCTTAATTTTTGTAAATGATTTGTATAATGGTGAATTGAATGGACGGATAACTGCTTTTGCGGACGACACTGCTCTTTCATATAAAAGTAATAACCTTCAAGATTTACATCAGAAAATGCAGTCTGACTTGAACAAAATATCTCTATGGTTTACATGTAACAAACTTAAAATTAATGTAGCCAAAACTAATTATATGATGTTCAGTCTCTCTGGAAGTGCTGACTTGCCTGCTCCACTGCGCTTTCACTCTCCAGTTTGTTCCTATTCTAGCTGTGACTGTCCCAGTATCAGTCCAGCAAAGACTATCAAATATTTGGGTCTTTCACTGGATGAAAATCTGAATTGGAGGCAACAAATTGAAACTCTAAAGAAGTCTTTAAGGTTCTATTTGATGATTTTCCATCGCATTAAATATTTGTGCGATTTTAATGTAATGAAGGAACTTTATTTTTCATTTGTACATTCCAAAATTGAATATGGAATCACATGTTGGGGAAGCTCCTATTACGCTAACCAGGATCCAATTATTAAACTACAAAAAGCTTTTATAAGATTGATAACGGGCAGTAGGTTTGATGATCATACATTTCCACTGTTCTGTCATCTTAGAATTTTGCCTGTTAGGTTCCTATATGTATTCAAGGTTTTGTCATTGTTCTTCAATATAAGTGGAAATAGAGGTGTGACAATTGATTACTGTCAGCCTGTTACCGCACTTCGACAGACCAGGCGGACTGCGGCTTCCCAAGTCAGATGTCCTAAACCCAATTGCACTCTTTTTCGTAAAACGTTCATTTTCCTGGCACCTAGATTTTATAATGCTTTGCCGCTTGAGGTCAAGAATGCCATTGCTGCATGTAATTGTGGAAATAAGATTAAGAGATTAATTAAAATTTGGCTTTTGTCACTCACTCCCGAAGCTCTAGAGTTTTTGTTCATAATTATTGTTTAATCCGTCTATTTTTCTTTCCATTCTGTTAACTTTGCATTCTGTTATCTTGCTTTTCTTTTTATTTTTTCTCCTCTTTATTTATTTTTTTTTTGTATTTTCCCTGCTCTTTTTACCGTTTTTTTTGCAACATAAATCAATAGATTAATCTTTTCACACAATTTGAATCTCTATTTTTAATGATTTTCTTTTGCTTTCTCTAATAATTAGCATCATCTCTTTAATAATTAAATACTAATATCCTATTTTGATTACAGCCCATAAATGTTTTTTTTTATCTCTCTTTTTTCTTTTTTTTCAGTCCATTCTATTGCTTTAGTAAAATAGTGTGTTAGACTCCCTCCAGCGGTCCGTAAGTTGCATCTTACGTGCTGGATTGTATTTTTCTCAATAAGTAATAAGTTGCATTATAATATTAAAATTATCTCATATTATAAGATTTTGTATATAATAATCTTGTTTGTTTGTTTTTGATATGCATGTATTTTACATTTCCTTGTATTGTGCTTATTGAGAATAAAACTTCATTCATTCATTCATTCATTCATTCATTCATTCATTCATTCATTCATTCAAGATTGTCATTAGATATATGGGTGAAATAATGAAAGATAGGATAATGGACAGAGCAAAAGAGGGGAACCGACCAACCAATCACCGACAAGATACAATTTGAAGTCAGCCTATAGAAATAGACACGCCTACAAGCTCCGCATACTCTCTCCTGATTGGTCAACAATGCATTTATGAATTCGGATGGTAGATGTCGGTAGATACTGGTTTACGAACACATTATCCTCTCAAATGTGGATTGGTAAAATAGTATATGCATTCTTCATTCTTGTTGGATAGAAACAAAATATTCACTCAATTCAAATTGTAATAATAGAATTCCAAAAATCATGCAAAAGTGGAAATTTGAACGTTTATAATACAGGATAATCATTACCAATATCAATACCAACGCAATATATTGATGTGACTTGTTCTAAAAATGATAATTGAATATTCTTGTTCCAAAAAAATCAAATAAGGGAAAATAATATTTATGAATAAATTTATTTTTCAATTTGGCTCACGAGAAATTTGTTATAATGTGATTGGAAAGAGTGCGAGAAAAACGAATAGAGTGTGAATGAGTAAAAAGGAATCTGAAATTTACGCGAAACTAGGCATAAAACTGACGTTTTTCCAGTGCGTTACGTAGCTGAGCGATTCGGGTAAAAATTCACGATTGAAGAAAAACTGCTAAAAATATTTTATATATTATTACTCCTAAGTGTCTGTTGAGTAATATAACCATATAGACGAGATAGAAATATCCTGCCGGCTATTAATATGTATGCTAATTTACAGTGTTTCAAGTGAGTACCTGATTGTGAAGTTCTGTATGAGTATTGCATACTTTGAAGTGCTTCACTTATACGGTACTCGTAATAATTACAAGCTAGCCAGATCATGGAATGCAATACTGCAATATTGTCATTTTTCCGTCTTTTATCAAGTGAATTTTTAAAATAAGAAACTTTTTATGGCTAGTGATTTGCAATATCAAGTATAAATAATGCTGATATCAATAATTTACATTTCACAAGCCAATATTTACATCAAGTAAATTTTAAATAGATTTCCTACCTAGTAATATCAATGCCACTTTGTTCAGTAATCAAAGAGAGCGATAGCTCCTATCAGATTTATCAAAAACTCATTTTACGTCTTATTCAAAACCTCTTCCCACTCAATATTATAATACCACCATCCCAAAAACCCTTGTTAGCTGCATGCAATATGTCATAATAATTATATAATATCATCGTGAAAAAATCTTTATCGTATCTCAAGATTCTCATCTTATAAACCATTTAAGATCAATTATGATTAAAATTCTATCATCATCGTCATCATTATTGTATTACAGTATTAAAAGCTATTCAACTCAAACACTCAATTATTTGAAAACAGACTGAATCTGAATCAAATCAGGTAGATATTAGGCCTATACATAATCACAAAACCGAATCGTATCGTATTGGAAAACTAGAGTGATTTTACTGTATTGAAATTGTATCCTACCCTTTACATTTTGGCTAGAAACTTATATAAATTTCAAGATACATAACTCTGATTGAAAGAACATAATTAATATTGAATCACTTACCGCAATTGGATTCATGGCGTTGCTGACACAGTCGACTTCACTAAACCGATGGTAAGCAATCGAATGATGACTGATGTTTGGTCGACGAATAATTTATATCATCAAAAACTCCTTGATTAGCTCACTGTACACCTGGGATAAACCAGGATACTCCTTTAATACAACTTGAAAGACGGTAGCCGTTTCAAGGAGATGCGATGAATGTATCCTTTCTTTCAACCTTTCAAGTGTTGCTCCAGACACAATGATTGTCAACAAAGAAACAATAACAGAGCGATTACGAGGGCGTGAGTAGGGAGAAGCGTGAATTGGGACTACTCGAGATAGTGGTTCGAGAATAATAGATATTCTATCCGTGATTGAATGAACGTGAAGGTGTAATACAGGATGCAAATCGTTGCAAAAAACGTGAACAGATAAAATTTTGACATTGAGTCTTCTTTTTGTATCAAACTCCCACCGCCTAGACTGTCGCGAAAATATGATCGTTTCATTAGAATGATTGCATAATTGATTCAATTTTAAACACGAACGGTGGTGGGTCTATTCAATTATTGTCTTTTGGATCGTTTTGAAGGATCCTGCGCCGCAAGGTCACGGGCGAAATTCAACTGCTTCAATGCACCTTTTTGCATTTTCAATTATAATTGGAAGACTCATTTGAGCTGTTATCTATTACGCTGTCTCAGAATAAAAAAAGACAGTAGCATGAAGTGAGACAAGCACTAATAATTGCAGACGTGTTTCCGGCACTTCAAAATCTGTGTAGGCCCAAGCACAGACAATATAGCAATATTGCTTTAAACTGCTAGATGATATATTTTATTGCAATGAATTATCTGTGGCCCAAGTGTCACGCAAGACACATTTCGAAGACGTTACACGGAAACATTTGAATAGAAACGTAGTCTTAAGCGGAGTTCTATGTCCTGGAATATAGCCTATGGAAGCCTAATTCATATGTTGGTTTCATTGGATTGCTCCTCAAAATCCTTGGATGTCAATCTGATTTAAAATGAAGCGTAAATAAGCAAAACGATGGTATCAGTTCACTTAATATACAGTACCTACAATACCGTATACAGTAATACAATACCTACATAGCCTACATTTACGCAATATTTCACTTACTATTCGCAAAAATCGATAAGATGCCTCTATTCGCAATAAACAGCGAAATATAAGTTTTTTAAAATATCCTTATGAATAATATGTTCATTCATTCATAAATCATTATTATAATATGTTGCTACAGTGATGTCTGGGAATTGCGATTGGAACTTATTATTGCACAATAGTCAAATATCAGTATCAGTATTAATTTACAAAAAAAAAATTGAATATTAAAATATTCATTTTACAATTCAACAGATAGTTTTTTATCACAATAGGTAATTTTTAAAAAAACTTCGTGCTATGGATGTTGTTGTTTTCGCTTTACTTGGGTTTGCACTCAGGGTGTACTACTACATTATAACAGATTGTATCATCTACAAACAATGAACATTTTTCCAATACACACCATTAGGAATAATTATAATCTACTGTCTCATCTATTTTGTAGCTAGTAGCACCCAACAGAAGTATAGAAAGAGCGGCCTAATCTGAAACAATAACCTCTGTCAGTCATAAGCTACATCATGTAAGCTAATTTTATCAACTGCATCTAACAGCTAGATTACTTTTTCTGATTATTTTTACATAAATATCAGTGTAAATTGCTCTTGTGATGTTACGGTACTCTGTCTAGTGTCAAGGACCGCACAGTTCACAGGATTGACATTCATCGTCTGCTACATTTCACAACAGTAATAATTCTGGTTAGCGCGGTTTGACTTCTGTTATCTGTTGCAATGTCTCTTCAATCTTCAATTTTCAAATTTTCTCGAAAAAGTGCGAAGGCCAATCCGTGGTTGCATCCCTTCAAAAATGTGTATATAAATTGCAAGAGTATTGCTGTCATTTGTCACTCAATCCTTGTCTTGCTTTGGTGATAAGTCTTCTTACAGCAGCTTTGCTTAGAACAAATTTCAGCTACGAAGAATTAAAACATTTCATCGTGGTTTAACCAAGTTTGACTTTTTGATCGTGAGTTATCTTCAGTGGACACAATGAACGGAGCCTTATCCATTCTTACTGTGAGTAAATATTTATATCTTCAAATTTTACAAATTTACTTTTTCATCTTCCTGTGTAGTTGATATCCTAGCCTTAGTAGATGATATCCTGTTATCTCAGATATACAATATGGAAAAATAGTTTTTTTGTTGAAATTATCTCAACCTTTCTTTATGAAAATAATGAGAAACTAAAGATTGACTATGTGAAGAAATTGAACTATAATTTATCGTTATTCCAACGGTAAAATTTTCGAAACGCCTCTGTTCAAAGATAGATAAAGAATACGGTACGGTAATATTGTTCCCTTAGAACAAGAGTAGATGGGAGAGCATTGCTAGTTTAGGTTCCATGTTCAGGTGAAGTTTCTTGGAAAATCTCTATCTTCAGAATCAAATATAGATCTAGCTAATGATCATCTAAATCAAAATCTAGTTGAAGTAACTGATATATGTAATATCTAATTATATTTTCAATATCTCATACGGTATTTTTGAAATCGATATCTTTGACATCTCTTTAATGTCGAATCTCACAAATATTCAAAAAACTTTTCCAATTTTTACCTTCTCTTCAATATTAAATTTTATCAACGTAATAATGTGCTGAATTTATCTACTGAGATCTAGAACGGGTGACCAATTGAGGAGTTGACTCCGCTAAATATCATTTAGGTCCCTTAGGTGTTGAAAGATAGCCTCCCGATGGTTCGGAACCCAACTAAAGATGCACCTGTTGGGCCACTCTTTCATCATCATCATCATCATCATCATCATCATCATCATTACCATAATCTTTTTCTCCATTCATTACTCTCTCATCATCATCTTTTCAAGTCTGGAGTTTGTGAGTGTATCATTCTCAGCAAAACATAATGAATTACATCTAGGGTAATGATCTCAATTATAGAAATTTATACGTAGTGTTGGGAGTTCATCATTGTGACTAATACGAATATGAGTATTAGATATTGTCGTTAACGTGTAATATCGGGGACCGAGCTTCGCTCTGGAGTACAAAAGCATAAAAAATGTATCACGAAAGAAGAAATTATAATAACATTCATACAGAAATGTTCTATGTATTCACAGTAAATTGAGATTAATTCCCAGAGGAATGCAAAAATTTCCCTCACAAATGCCAAGATGCACAAAAGCCGGTTAAATTTTAATCCTGATTAACTTCACGTGAACCAAATCAGAGAAGACCATTTCAAAAAGATGGATCTACTGGAATTAATCAGGATTGAAAATAACCCGGCTTTTTTGCAACTGGCACTCAGTACCTGATTGAATGATTAGAAAAGTTCTGTGAATGATCACAGCTGAGTCATAATTTTGACACACTCTCACACACATGAACTCGCTCACTCACTTCCATCACCAACAGACGACGAAATAATTATTATCAGCTGTTTTTCCAAGGATGAATAATTATTATCCTTTTAATGTCCTTCAGCGAGTTTTCCCAGGGATGAGACCTAGTGCAATCGAATCTGTATATTATAAACCTACTATGTTCTGAATTTCGTGAGAATCGTTAGAGCCGTTTTCGAGATCCGGTGGTGAAATACAAACGAATGAGCATCTAAACATCCAAACATATAAACAGAAGTTGCTCGTTTAATAGTATAGGATGAACACGTTGGGTATTTCTAATCTTACAAATCAATGTGTAATAAATCACAGAAATGAATACAACTGAAAATTAAATGATACAATTTTCATTTTTTATGACTAATGTCACTTCTCTAAGTAGATCAGATATCACTCATCTCTTAGTGAGAATGCCAGTCTAAAGGACCCCATACACTAGGGAACTTGGATCGGCAAAGCTCGTGTAGGATTTGTCCCACACACTGTAGTGGGGAGAGTGAACAACCGTTCGTTACTTCAGTGTCTTTCGGGGTCTAGAGATGAGTGTTTCAAAGTTTGCAGCTGCTGTGGGAAGAAAATATATTGAATATATATAGATATAATATATCGCCCTGGCGGATGAACCGAACAAAGGTTTTAATCCAGATTCAAGACCAAATTCGTCACGAATTTGGTTCGCGGTTCGCCAATTTTCCTCATACACTGTATGGAGCACTTAAGTGCCGTTTGCACAGTACCAGTTTAAACTAAATTTCATCTTAAACTGGATTAAATCTATATCAAGTATAATCTGTTATAGTGTGATTCATTTTGAGTTTTAGCCAACAGCTGATTGAATTCAGTTTGAGCTTTCACTGTGCAAGGCGGCCCTTAATGCTGGGAACATTAGGCAGTTTAGTGGGTATGCACCACAAAGTAGGAGGAATTTCTTTCTTCTTTCTTCTCTGTGGTATGCACCCAGTGTTGAGAGTGTGACTATGACGGGGACGCACGACAATGTCCATCGGCCTCCACATGGCTTGGCTCTCAACACAGGGACCAGAGATAGATAGGTCCCATACATGGTGAACTTAGCTTGCTAAGCTCCATTATTATGTCATATTTGTGCGTAAATGCATTCTGCCGCCCTTATGATAAGTGGGGATTTGTGGGTTCGCACAAGGTAAAGAGATATCGGTATTTTCTTGATTTACTGCCCTTTGTAGAATTTGATTACCCATTACCGGTTTGTAACGTATAAGTGTGGTAGGCTATGCAAGAATTGAATTGAGATTGGACTGAGAGGCAATTGTGCCTCTTCTGTTTTTTTATTTTTCAAGTTACTTTGTTTTTTTTTTACTTTGTAGTATTGTAGTTGGTTGACTAGGCTACTTCTCCGCCAGCATCCTCCGGTTTTTCTCGTTTCTGTTATTGTCTTCTATTTTCATCCTACTCACTCCAGCTCTAATAATATCTAATTAAGTCTACGAACTGGTCTCGGCCATCCAATCCCCCCAATCATTGGCAATTATCGGCTTCTAGGGATCACCTTGTTCGATTTTTTAAATAACTACTTTGCATGATCACGTGTTTCGTATTACTGCTGTTTGGTTTCGTATTTTTGCAATTTGCATCAGTCTGAGAGAAATATATACAGATACTCTCATTTATGCATTATTACAGAATGCCTGCCAAAATAAAATGAAGTAGTCTAGCTGTAGAGATTCGGTTTCAAAATCTGTTATTTTCAAAATCCTAATCTCGTTTTCATGAAGATTATTCACGACTAGCAGGTATCCCGTGCTCCGCAAGGATCCAAAACTTGACAAACTGAAAACTTGACCTATAGAAATCTTGAAGAATTCAAGGCCTATAACCATCCTCGGTGAATCAAGACTCTATACACAATATTTCAAGTTAATCAGCCCCAGTAGTTTAGACGTGATGGATGCGTCATTCGCGAATTTCCCATCCCGTACCGTATGTGTTCAAGCCAATTCTTTCCTTTATTACATTATAGGTAGATATAGAAGATTTCGCGATACATTATTTTGAACATTTATCTTTTGATATGAATGCCAATAGGCTACGATAGTAAAAAAAGGACAGTAACTATTTCTCTTGAGTCCTATTTTCCTTCTTCCATTCTGTCTGATGAATATTATTGTGTTGAAATCTGAATATATAGAGTTTTCTTAGATAAGGTATAATCCTTGAATTGAGAGGCGAAATTCATGGAGGAGATCCAAGGCATGTTTCATGGAATTTATAAGTTTTGAAGGAAAGGTTTCGAATACACTCTAGATTTACAAGGAGAAGCGAGATCATCAATTTGCAGTATTACATCATAGTCACGCCTTGATATGCTTTTCTTGTAGTGAATGTATCACTTTTTCGTAATCTACAACACTTAATAAAGGCTATAATCTGAATTTACATGAAACAGGTTTCAGAGACGAATTTAATAGTTTGATAAATTTCAAATCTCTGGCCAAACTGAATACTTGTAACTAGTTTAAATAATAGTTCGTCAAATTTATTGAATGGAAAAAGTTGACCTAAGTTACGGAAATTTTAAGTAGCATTAATTTATAGTATTTACCAAAGGTAGATAACTACATGTATTCTATAATAGGTATTCATGTATTACCAATGTATTCAGGAACTCATGTATTACCAATATTAAGACAGTGACAACTGTGACGTGGCGCTTCTTCAATTTTTAGCAACTTTTCCCCCAATTTTCAAATTTCATGGAACTTGTTTTGAAAATTCTTCATTTCTTAATTTGACTATTTCAATACATCTAATAGCAACCATTTCCTGCCCTGTGTCACTGTTCACTTCGGTACTGTCTCTGATATTTTACTCTTCATTTTTCTTTGAAAATTCTGATAAATATTGTTTGGTGATTTCCAGGTAATAGCAGTAGTAGCAGTCAGCGTCTCCGGGTTTCCAAAGGGCGGAGGAGGAGGTGGAGGAGGGGGCTGGCCCATGAAAATGATGGGTGGAGGAGGAGGTGGGGGAGGATGGCCCATGAAAATGATGGGAGGAGGTGGTGGCGGATGGCCCATGAAAATGATGGGAGGAGGAGGTGGAGGATGGCCCATGAAAATGATGGGAGGAGGAGGTGGAGGTTGGCCCATGAAAATGATGGGTGGAGGAGGAGGTGGAGGAGGATGGCCCATGAAAATGATGGGAGGAGGGGGTGGTGGGGGATGGCCCATGAAGATGATGGGAGGAGGAGGTGGGGGAGGATGGCCCATGAAAATGATGGGTGGAGGAGGAAAAGGAGGTGGCTGGCCCATGATGGGAGGGGGCGGTATGATGGGCTGTGACTAGGGATAGCCGAGACTATCCTCTAAACAAATAATTACCTCTCTCGACTTTCTTATGATTTGCTGTATCCCACAATAATCTGTCATTATTGATCTTGAACTCTCTTGTAATACAGTATTATGAGTATTTGTAAATGACAAAATATTATTGATATCCGATCACCTTAGTTTTATAAGTGTGATTTGTGAAAATTGTTTTATTTGTAATATTTTTGTACTCTGAATGTAAAAATTGAAATTATGAGAATAAAATTCTTCAATTGATTCCATTGTATCCATTCATTGATCCATTGAATTTCAGCGATAGTTAATTCTGGTTGAAGTAGCTCAGGTAGAATCTTTCTCGTCTGAGATATAAGTAATTCTATTCATATTCTAGATAATTAGCCTACACACTGAAGAGAATAATACTTCCAAGGAGCTGATCGAAAATCCTTGAAGGAAAATAGAAACAAGAAATTTTCAAATAAAAAAATAGAAGCACTTTATGACTTTTATAGCATTAGCATTCACAATACACTCATATTACTATTGTACCTACCATATCAGAATAAGAATACTGATCAGAATAATATAGACTACCATACTGATTTATGACAGAATCATAATAGAACAAGAATCTTATATTAATAAAATATAGGTACTCAACTTATAAAAGTGATGTCATTCCCATATTTATCTGAATGACAAAGAGTTCATTATAGTGTGAGTATTTATTGCTAAGAACCAATAGGCCAGTTTCTATTGCCGGATAATTGTCCAGAACTGGAAGGATAATAATTATTATTAGTACTTGTATAAAAGTATGGCCTAGGTCTATTACTGATAATTTGATCACTAGAAGGTGGTTTCCTCTTATTTTCTGCCTTGTTTCTTATATTATTTCTGTTCCACGTTATGTAAGTTATCGTGTAAGGTGGCGGCTGATACTTCTTTGATTTAAAGTCACCGTAAATCACTTTATTTCTCGTGTTGCTTCTTCTGTTGAGTTCGTCCAATCTTTCCTGTTTCAAACGATTTCGTTCTTCCATCAGTTGCCTGTGTCTAAAAAAATGAGGCATTGTATGTATAAATGATAAAATTACAAGTGATAAATTTTGTAAGTTACCAGTGATTCAACTTCAGTTAAAAATGTTACGCTCCTTCAAAGATTCTTTTCAATTTACGAAAAAAATGGATTGAAAGAGAATAGCAAAATGTAGTAGTCACTGATTTTTTTCCAAACTATTTTTGAAGTAATCTCATTTGTAATTTTGAGAAATGTGAGACCAATTCCATGGAAAAAAGAAAATGAAATGATTAAAAGATAACACATTGTAAAGTAGGGATGAAACAGTAAATTTTATTCCAATTTTTATAAAACGAATTAGAGTTACTTATATAATCTATTGGAAACATGAATTCATTTTTGAAACCAGGTAAAGTTTTACAGCTATGTTGGTAGAAAAATAAAAATTATTTTGAGAAATGCCAGAAAATTCTATAAAACTCTTATGAAATTGAAATAAGTTAGTATTGTTTGAAATAATATTCTCTTGGCATGTGTCATAATCATAACTGTTCATTATTTTGAAAAATAATATATAAAACGATCAATATGGAATAGCCTATACCTGATTTTTCATAAAACAATAGGTTTAATAAATTTGCACCGTATTTGATAGGATAGAAAGAAAAGAAAATTAAATATGTCGAATGTAATGCAAGTGTACAGTACAGTAATAATTTACGTTGAAATGAAAATGAGCAGAAGAACTATATACTGCTCTCATATGAATAGCTGGAAGTCTTATTTTACAATAAACAATAACGTTCCTAACATCATGTGAAGTGTATTTACTACAACAAACCATCTACGTTTAGAAAATCAAACAATTTTAAAAATCATTCGCTGAAAAGAAAAAATATCCTAAATGGCTCAATTTACATCTTGAAAAGGTCTGATACAATTTTATTATTCCCTTCAGTTTATATAGGTATTTCTTCATTTGTTTATAAGGCTAGGAAGCACTATAAACGCTTGACACTTAAAAAACACTATCTTAACCTCACAATTTTTTTGTTTCATGAACAATTGTTCATTCTATTTAAGAACAGAGCAAAAATAAATTGAGAAATATAAATTACGAACAAGTATTTGTCTCGTAGTTTTTATTTTGTATTGGTGGTTCCTCTCCAAAGTAATAAATTTATATTATTGGAATATATTCAACTAGGTATTTAACTTCTTTTCATTTTTATGGATAACAGGATAAAAAATAATTATTATACTGAATATATTGTTTAAATGGATAGAAGGACTACTGACTTACCGGAATAATGGTCTAAATCCTATTTGCTCGGATGTTTTCATTATTTCATCTACGTTAGGCATTTCATAAAATTCAGCTTCTAGTTCTTCATCACAAGCCAACGCTCTAAATGAGCAAGTCATTATAATCATGGTGAAGCTGATGAATGTCAACATCTAAAACCAGTAGACTTTTATTTTCACTCTCATGACACAATTAAAAGTGTTCTCCAAAATTGTGAAACTCTTGAGAAAATTCAAAAATATATATTTGAACATTTATTATTGGTTGTGTTCATATCCTCCATTCTGTTATAGTCATGCTGATTTATTGAGAAATTTAATATTATATTATTATAAATTTGAAAATTTTATTGTTATACATCCATTTTTGATAATCGTTATTTGTCATTGCAGTTTTTTGTCAGAATATTTTAAAAGATGAATAGTTTGTTCTATATTGAACAATGATAAGTCTCACATGAAGGCTATGACATTCTACCTCAATGTATGTTAAATGAATATAAATATAGTTTTTTGGTAATATTTTTCTATTATCATCAGTGGAAAATCTTATAAAAAATATTCATTTTGAAATAAAAATCACTATCTCTATTTCAGGTTCAAACCCTCCAATGATAAGTTTATTATACTAGAAAATTCTATAATAATAATTATTAAGTGTTTTCACTGATAGTGCTGAATCTTACCATGCAAAGCAAAATTTGAAAGAATTAAAATTTATACTTTTTAAAAGATGGATTTATGTTCAAATAAGACTCAATTTATTATCACCTCATACAAAAGTTAGTCTTCTAGTATAATCTAATGCAAAAAATTCTCAATTAACTTACTGTCGTTATAATAATCTTATAAATTTAAGATAGAATTTATATTATCTCAATCGAAACAAGAATATACTTGGCTAAATAACTTGAACAAATTAATTATTATTATTTCAAAACTCACATTTCTAAAATCCATGATCGCATTCTAGCTATATTCACTAGCCATACTTGTGGAACCACTGCAATTCACCTATAGAATCAATAACTGGAATACCACTGTTTTAACATATTATTTTATGAAAAATAACTAAGATGATCTGTTCTTTCAATCCACAAATTTCCTACTGAATAGTCTACTCAGGAATTGCTTGACTAGTAGGCTATATATGTACCGGTATAGGCTGCACTTTTAAAAATAAGCACCAAGTTGAGGACTCAACAATAATAGAATAGTTAGCACATTAGTGTAAGAGCACCTCATATTGTGCAGTTAGGAATTTTCAAGTTTAGCCTGCGTATTACAAAAATAAGAGTAAAATTCATGGATGTCTCATCCACTCCGTGAACAATAATGTTCTAGGCGTTCATGTAATTATATAATTATAGCAGTCTAATTTTGGATGTGACTTTGTTGTAAACTTTCAATTATGCATGGCTCATGACTGAAGACATCAAAAAAGGATAAGTGATTTCATGAAAATTCAAGGAAACTTTCATTGACCTGAACACTAGACATTCAAATGAATATTACTCATTTCTGAAAAAATCTCATATTCATATTAGAAGTTCCATATGAGCTTCATAATAAGATTAACTAATAATTCAGTTGTATCTTGTAAAAAATCAGAAACTTCATTGATTAGTTCAAGTGTTTCAAAAAAAGTTTTTTTCTTCAAAATTGGAGAATGAATATTTTTATTCAAAGTTGAATTTAATTGAATTTTTTAAAGAAACTAGAACCCTTAAACACAGACTCAACATACTGGTGCAATGTAAGATTTGTTGATTATCAGCATTAACATTATTTTTTATCTTCTGCTCACTCAATCCACGTCTGTTCTATTTTTATTAAAACAATTTTTTTTCAAAATAAAACTAGTCGCATAATAAATAACTTAAACAACCTATGTAGTTTAAATAGCGGTTCATAATTTATCAAAATTCCAACTGCTTCCTTTACTCAGAGTACCTCTACTTCTTACTACTTCATACCAAATTTCTTTAGTCTTATCAGAAACATTTTAACTATTTTACTAAATAATTTCAGTTCCTCATTGGAAACATGGGTATGTCCATTTCTGTGAAAATAGCTCTTCCCGTAAGTTGAGATTTGTAAGTTTTCAACATCATAGTAATTCCAACATTATTCTGAAGTGAATATATTCCAACTTTCATTTCAGGTCACATTTTTGTTGGAAAAAATAGTAATTCATAATGCCTTCAGATACAAGACTTGATAACATGTCTTTAGACAGAGGTAGTGTTGGCAGCATGCCTCCAGAAACTAGTGTTGCCAAAGTTATTGGGAACGCTATTCTTCAGGTATGATCCTCTCAAATAATGTATATTTTATAGTCATTTGTCAAATTAGATAGGCGATAATGATGAAATATTTACATAATATTTACAAAATTATTATCATGTAAATTAAACACTTAATTTGGTACGGTATCTTTTTTCAATATGGCCTATGGTATGTCATGTTTCAGTACTGAGACCATTTTTTAATAGGTACGGTACCTAGTTTTAGGAACTGGGCCTAATAGTAAATAGGACTTAGACTAGAGTAGTATTCTACTGATCTATTAATCTATATATATAAAAGCGAAATGGCACTCACTCACTCACTCACTCATTCACTCACTCACTCACTCGCATAACTAAAAATCTACCGGACCAAAATCGTTCAAATTTGGTAGGTATGTTCAGTTGGCCCTTTAGAGGCGCACTAAGAAATCTTTTGGCAATATTTTTACTCTAAGGGTTGTTTTTAAGGGTTTAAAGTTCGTCTTTTAGCATGTATATTCTTCTTCTCCCAATCTCTTAATTATAATTATTGAAATTTCCATATCATATGTTACTATAGAACTATAATCTAGATGGAGTACCTCTTCGAAACAGTTGTTAACTGGCAACTAAATTAATGATTTTGTCAGGTTGGCATTAAGTTGAGTTGACTTTGTTAGGTTGGCACCAAGTTGAAGATTTAAATGCATTTATCGCGGAAAAATTGATTGGGCACTTCTACTTCAATCCTGGAAATATTATGTTACTAGCAGTCAGGCTCGCTTCGCTCGCCATATCCGTTTAGCCAGCCGTTTAGTCTGGACCCCCGACTGGATTGTCCTAACATATGATAAAAATGCCCAAATGAAAATGCAGGCGAGCGAAGCGAGCCTGCTGATCTCATTCTTGGACGATCCAGTCGGGGGTCCAGGAGGCGGAGCCCCCTGGCTAGACGGATATGGCGAGCGAAGCGAGCCTGACGGCTAGTCTAATTATATAGGTAGGTACTAAAAATCTAAATACAACCATATCATATAATTCAATCACTGTATAGGTTTTTTATTCGGAACCTTATCTATTGTCATAAATTTAATTGAATAATAAAACTAATACAAACCTCAAAGAAGGAATTAAATTAAATAGGTTCTAAATAATCTGAATACAACCACATAATTATTCAATTCAACAACTGTGTAGCTTTTTTAGTCGGAACTTATTTATTGTAATTTAGGTACGGTATTGTATTGAATAATAAAACTAATTTCTTCCTCACAGAAGAAAAAATAAAAAATGAGGAATTTGTCCAAAACTTTTCCTCTTTCCACCTAGATGATTTGACCAATAACTATTCAATTTTTTTATTTTTATTGAATGAAGAAAACAATATCTTACAATCCTAGAGAAAACTGACAATCGTTCAAATTCTCATTCTTATCTCAATAATCTCACTTGAATCTTTATTGAAAGAATCCAACATAGGAAGGAAACTTGGAAATTCGCATATAATTGTACATTTGAAGAAAATCGAAAAATATAGTGAAATTTAAAAATTGAAAAATGATGTAGGCTATAATATGGGCTAGGCTATTACTAAAATTTTCTATCTGATTAATTGATTGGATCATTCACGATTTTACAAGTATACAGAGAAAATTTTGGGTGATTTTTTTTCTTTTTTTCAGGATTAATTGAATAGAATAATAGGATATGTGAATGAAATTATTATATAATTCGCAATCTGCCGAATATTTCCAAATGTGACAGTTAATATTCACTGTTCATATTGGTCAATGGAAATAAATTTGAATTTGGATTAATTTGATGATTATAATAATTATTCATGTTAAAATTTATAATGATGAAAGCTCTAATAGGAAGCCAAGCTTTGATAGAAGAGTTTAATCGAACTAATAATAGGGATATAAAACAATCTCATATTCTGTTGCAGGTGGTGATTCGACGTGTATCACAGACTGGGATAGTGGATACAAAGATACAAAGGAGAAGGGAGCACAAGCCAAGGTAGATGAGGAGGAAGACAGAAAGAGCGCGGACAGGAAGAGCATAGACAGTACTAGAAGGAGTACAACCGCGAGCACTAGAAGCATCCTAGATCGCTGGCTGCCCAAATATGGCGCGCCAAGAGGAGACGAAGCGGAAATGCCACTGGTGGAAGGAAGCGAACCCGAGACAGCCACCATTCAGGACACTGATGGTGACGAAGGTGCAAGGTCAGCCGAATTCGAACAACCGCTCACTGAAGATGGAGATTTAGGAGGGGAAATAGCTAGTGTGAGGTCGGACAGTGTGAAAAGCGAAAAAGGACCCGCCGGCAATATAAAGACTGATATTGAACCTGAGAGTGGAAAAAATGATACAGAAAGTGAAAATGTTGTTACTGAAAATGTTGGCAGTGAAAGAGGAAGTGGAAGTCAAGCAGCTCAGGATCGATTGTCTGTAGCATCTAACAAGAATGAAAAATAACTAGACTAGGCTACCGCTTTTTTGTAAACTTTTTTGGGTTCAAAATTTTCAATCGTTCTGAAAACGGAAAGGAAGATGATATCTTACTAATTATAAGATTTTTGAAATGAGTATAAAACATTTGTTTGTCTTCAGATATAAATTTATTCAAATATCACGCAGTTACATATAAAAATATCATTCAGCTTAGACATTTCAACAGCTCAATCATTATAGGATAATCGATACTAATTATCAGATTTTGGAACGAAATAACTGTCTGTAGATGAAAATTTATTTTAAACTTTATGCAGTTACATGAGAACTACCAACTGAATTTGTTAAGGGAGGAAATTAAAAGTTTAATCTGTAGTTTTATTAGTTTGATACATAAGTTAAGAAATACCAGCAATTGCTTTTTTCATATGGAAGCTTAAATTGATTCTGTTTGAAAAAAATACATACATAAGGGAATTTTGTTTGTGAAGAAGTGGAAATTGAAATGCTATATAAATGAATTTCGAGCAGAGGTGGGAAATTTTGTTTGATCACAATAGAGGATTAATTTCTGTATGAATTTTATATTATTAGATAATTGTCACCATTTCGTGAAATACTCCATTTCATGAAATATGAAGACAAATTTGACATTAAATTTATATGGATTCAGAGATTATTTACTTAAATTTTTTTTGCATTCGATTAACAAATTAAAAAAGTTTTTGTGATGAGTTGTAGGCTACATGTTTTAAACAAACTATATGAGAATTCAAAGGTCAGGTCATGATAATGGAGTAACTATTATTGTAGTGTGTGTGATCTGTATAATAAATGGCTGAAAAATCAACTTTGTGAAAGTCATTCAATTAATGAAATGTAATAGTTTTCTGGAAACACTCGGAATAAATTGGCTTTGGAGTAACAAATTAAATTTTGTTGATTAATTATTGCGTTTTTGAAAATTAGTTGATCATTATATTAGGCGTATGGCTGTATTTAAGTATTTCTCTCTTGTTTATACTCCGTACAAAATAACTTTTGACTTGGAGGAATATGCAGCGCAGAGAAATGAAGGGAGATCAGCCAATTAATGTGATGGATACGGATAGAGTCATGGGTAGAAGCGCAGTTGCCAATTTGTCGATTAGAGACAGTAGTCGGCTGAAGGCTTTCAGAGAAAAAACTCCGTAAGTTGTAACATATTTAAATCTGGGTAGATGAAAAGCCCTAACAGAAATAGTAATAGGTCTAAAAATAAAGTAATTGGCTAATATCGCCAAGCAGATAATAAACAAGATTAGATAGCATCAGCTTGTTCTGGCTAAATGGTACAAGAACCTAAAAAGGATTTGAAGGAAGTTTATTGCTCATAAATAGATTATTATATAAAATATTTGAAGATTGAGGTTATGTAGATGTATTCACGGATCGGTGACCTAGAGATCAATCAAACCGAAGAACGTAGAATCTGACCAAAACCCCTTGGCAGAGCTTTATTGCATTCGGATGGTGTGCAATGTGAAAAAACACCCGTCCACGTGGCTAATTATTAGGTAGCATGGAATTAATATTAATGTATAGAATATTAACTAGCATGCAAAGAGCATAAATAAAAAACCAAATAAAAATAATTTAATGTATTCAGGAAATAAAAGTTACCAGGCGCATGAATACCTAATAAAATTTGCATGCACCAATAGTAAAACGGCAGTTAATAGGCGGCAACTGTAGGCCAATTCAAAAATATTTATATATATTTATATAAATGTACTAGATTTTGTGTAAAAATTTGTGTAATCTATGTTATCAATATGGCTCGAATGCAAAGAAATTATTAATCATATAATCTAAGCAATATTTTGGCATTTTTTGTAAGATCTATTTGAATTTAATGGCGGAGGATTGGGATATTTAAATTTTATGCTAATTTGAAAGTCGGAAAGAGGATCTGTAAAACTTGAAAAGGAAGAACCAGCACTCGCCAGCCAAATGCCACCATAAGAGGACCCCAAATATTTTAGAGCGAAGTACCTTATTAATAATTTTGTAAAAATTTAAAGTTAAAGTAAATTATTAAATTTCTTAAAAGACTTCGTGATGCTATTGTGAAGCAGAAGTCATTTTTCATTTTTATTAAATTTATAACCCCTTGGAGGAGACGATTCCGGCTACCATATTCCCGGACCACATGGAGTTGGATCGACATCGGCGGCTTACAAGAAGATTTTCGACACGTGAGTGATTAAATTTGAATTTAGTGATGGGCGCCCTAGTGCTTCGAAATAATCTGATGATCAAAGCTAGCTCGCCGAAAGGGTTATTATAAATTAAGAAATTAATAAGAGTCTTAATACTTGCGCAAGTAAAAATTAGTATTAAAGGTTTAATTGAAAGAAAAAAAAATATATAGATCAATATTTTAGAAATTTCTGTTTAATCAAAGAAGTACGAAATCTAGGCTATTAAAACATATGCATCAATATTCAATTTTTTGCAATACAATTTGCGATAATTTATCATAGTTCTAATTCACTAGATGAATGGCTCTACCTATTCCGTCAGGTGCCGAATCTTGCACCCTGAGATAAAAATGTATATGAGATACAAATAAATCTACTAAATACTAGAGATTTTAATATATATATATATTTGGATTATTAGTGGCTAATTTATCAAGCTGATCTTAGAGCACATATTTTTGATTGAATTATCCAAGTCGACAAGTATTAGCAAGTGCATGTCGTAGCTACATGCAAAGGAATGCATATGATTTTAAGATAAAGGCACATGGTAATGTTTCGTGCCATAAATCTAGAATATAAAGTTTAGCCTGTGATATTTTGCTGATATAAAATTATTGTTCTATTTTTTATATTATATTTTTTATCGCTCTATATATATATTTTTTGCCTCGATTGATCTTTGCATTATTTGTGTAATATATGTATGAAATTTTCATGGTGTGCAATTTATTTTTTATTCCTCAACTCTATAGTATAAGTATCATTTATATATATATTTATTATTTATTGAATTACAAGAGTTATGGAGAAGCCCATATCTAGGCCTATCAAGATTTTTTAAGACTGAATACTATTAGAAAACCACGCCCTAATTATATTAAATCTCATGCTTTACCGACTGATGCCAAGCAGGAGGCTAATCGTTATTTAAATATAAAGAATAACGTGACACAAAGACATGTCGTGCCAACGTGGGACTGATGATGAGAGCCAAGCTCATTGAATAATTATTTGAAATTAGGTCAATAACCATATTGAAAATTATAGATAACTTATACGAGTTGTGAGGAAAACTGGCGAAGGAAAATTTGTATTACTTTTTGGGAAACAAGAGCTTTAAATAGAGAGAAATTATATGTTTTAAAGAAAATTTTATATTATTAGTACTGTGAAAAATTACCTGTTATAGAGAGAGATTATATTTTATAAGCCTAAACTGCTAGTCAGAAATCAATGAATAGTATTATTATATTATAAGAGCTTAAGTAATAAATAGGTTACCTGGCTTGTAATGTCCATAGGCCTATCCTCATTTGTGTCCTTATTAATGCCTTGTTGGCCAAAACTTTCACTTTTTTAACAAACACTTGACACTTAATCCATTTTTAAAATATGAGTCTCTTTTCGTCCACGCAAAGTAAGGTAGCAGACACACTGCAGACGGCGATAGTAGCGGAGATCGACGCTGAGGGGGGCGCGATGGAGTCCAACGCCCAGATCTCTTCAATCACCGCCAAGAATCCTGTGAACAGTAATAAACCGTTAAATGTCTCCCAAGAAGCAATAAGAAGGGTTATAGTAGAGGGGATGATCAAGTCATTTTCTAATAGTTTAGAAAAAACAATGACCAGGGCAATGAAGGACTTGAAGGCGGAAATGAAGGAAATGCGGGAATCACTGAAGGATACATCGGTAAGAATGGGTAAGGAGACTGCGGAAAGAATAGATAACCTACCAGCACAAAACACTTCACAATTCATGAAATAGCTACAAACAGGAACAATAGTCAACTTATTTCCATAAATAAACAACAGAATAGTAAATCTACACAAATAGCTCACCTAAATTCTGATATAAATCAAAACAAAGTACAACTTAATTCATTGGAGACAGCCGTTGGAGAACAGCAATTATTTTCATCTGAATTAAATGCCGAAGTAGTAGATAATGAAACAGAAGCTTCTAGTCATTGGAAACGGCCCAAGAGAAGTTGGTACAACTTGAAAGTCAAATACATCAATTTCCGCACGAGAATATAGAGCCTATTCCCATAGCAACGTTTGATTCACTACACAGTTCAATGAATTAGGCCGTTTTGACAATACAGACCGCTATCTCCAACCTAAAGAATTTATAGATCAGATAAAACTAGTTCAATCATTAACACCCACCTCTTGGAATTTTTGGCGTCTTCGTTTGACTAGTTTATTGATTGGCGAACCCCTGATGTTCTTTCGGAGTAGAGTCCATGAATTTACATCATTGGATGAGTTTGTAGCTGTCTTCCTGGAACAGTATTGGAGCAGAAGTAAACAGTTGGACGTGCTAGCGGACATTATATCATGCGATTTCAACCCTAATTTAGACGGTGCATGTACCACTTTCGTCACTGCCCTACAGTTTAAAAATTCTCAATTGAGCGAGCCCATTAATGAATCGGCATTAGCAAGTATTATTTTAAAGAAGCTACCGTATCAAGTTAGAATGGCACTCGCCACACAACCCATTACTGATTGCAAACAGCTGATAAATCATTTATATGGCATACAGTCTGTGATGGCAATATCAAACCACCGTTCAGACCAAAGATATACACGGAATCAACACAACTCAAAAAGTAATCAGTATACCAGCCAAAACTATGAACCAGTATCATATGATCACTCTCGATCTACTCCTCAATTTAAACGCTGCTATGATCATAATCAAAATAATTGGAATAGTAGAAGCTTTCAAAATTGTCAAACAAACCATTATCCACAGCAAACCTATAAAAGAAATTATTATTATGGCCGTGATCAATTTAACACAAACAATGATTACACTCAGAATAATCATAATAGAAATTATAAACCACCACCTCATCAAATTAGTACAAATTATACATTAGCGTATGCCACAGGATCAAATCAACAAAAAACCCGGAACCCAGCACCCAACGACCCGCCACCAGATATACAGAAAACTACAGCTAATAAACCAGGACTATATGATACCCCCGATGTAACAAGCACAAGCTCAAATGAAACAAACCAAGAAAAGCAGGATATTTCAACGTCATACACCACATTCAGAAGTGATTTCCCGAAAACATTATTAGAAGAACCGAAAATATTAGAAAAACAGATTTTAATACAAGATAAACCACCACCAAAAACCAGCTGTAAGCATCAATCCCTACTGAGCCTTATATTCCCCGCCGACGATCCATCACCGCAGGAAGAGCAGCCCGCATATCCTGAGACCGCCACCGAAGAGTCACTAATAAAAATAAACAGTTACCAGGAGGAGACCGCCATCAAGCATCCGCCCACAGAATCCATGCACCTGCACCAATGGACACCACCGAAACGCACAAATGACGGGAAGGATGACACCAGGGAGTACCGGGAGGACGGACTACCGGACAAGAGGAGCGACCACCGCAAGGCCCGGAGACGGAGGCGCCCGAGGACACCCGACCGACATCAGGACGAGGAGGACGGCATTCGGGAGAACATGCATCATAAGGCCCGGAGACGGAGGCGCCCGAGGACACCCGACCGACATCAGGACGAGGAGGACGGCATTCGGGAGAACATGCATCATAAGGCCCGGAGGCGAAGGAAAAGGAGGAACCGCGCGCGCCGATGGAGGCCGCATGCACGCTTCAAGAGGCCAAGGAGGATACCGGATCGTCACCAGGTGGAAGGGACCGACAGCATGCATCCGCGGCACATACGTTTTAAGAGAGCAAACCAGCTATGTGACCGGCAAAATGGGCTAAAGGAATGTGACAAAAACGGATTGAATGAATGTATTAAAAATGGAACCGATAAGACTACTATGGATTCGTGCATGGGCAGCAACAAAGTGGACTACTTATTGAGACTGATGAAGGATAAGCGGTGTTTGAGAAGATTGGAAGAATTAAAAAATAATATTAAGAAAGTGAAAGTACCTGGATATTATGCTATTGAAAAGATGATAAATGTTTTGTTATGGTGTTTAATATTTGTTATGATGGCTGTGATATTAATAAAAGAGTGTGTTGTAGATATGATGGAAAATATTATATTGTGGTTATTAAAAGAATCTATTATTGATAATTGGGAAGCTAATATTATAAAAATGTTTATTGTCTTGAGCCTACTAATTTATAATGAACCGAAATCAAGAGTATTAAATGAAAATGAAAGGAATGATGAGTCAAGAGTGCAGGATGAATTAGAAAAGAACAGATTAAAAGAAATTATTATTAAAGGAACAAGGAGTTATTTGAAGAAAGAGTACACCAGATACAAGGGCTTTAAATTCATGATGAAAAATTATCAACTAGGACAGCCTCAACAATCAACAGCAGATAACCTAACCGGCCTTGTAGCTATAACAAGCAGAAAGTCAAAAGATACGGGAAAGCCACGAAATTTCTACAAACCACATCACAGAATTTGAAATAAATATGATAAGAAATCAAGGAAAACATTATTATCAAACCGATTACTGACCTTCCTTAATAAATTTAATCTTGGCATAGGACCGCATGGCAACAATCCAGTGTTTTAATTCCTTCCAGCCGTTAGAAGCCTGCAATAAGGAAAAGAACAATTTTTAAATATGTAATTAAATTATATACATCAGATAAAAAAGGACACAAGCGGGGATAATAAAATTAAAATTTGTTAATTACCTTTTTAAGAGAAAAAATTGAGCAGTTAGGTTAATAGTTATGAAACTCGACAGCAATTCTGTAGAACCAGTGACCAGCTGGCCAAAGCCACCCAAATCAAACGAATGTAATGTCTGTTGAACATATGTTTATAAAAAGAAATACTGTACCCAAAAAGTTATTTATTATTGTTATTTATTATATTTATTAATGTCGATATATTTATTTATATGTTTTATATTTATTACTTTTAATTATGCCACGTTTGTTACCTGAAAAGACTTAAAGTGAATACCAGTTACCAAAACAAAGAGCCATTAGCAAAAGAAAGTATTGTACCTGATGTATAGAAAATTATTTATATTAAGACCTAAGAAATACTATAAGATATAAGCCCAGAAGTTTATGAATCGAAATTATTGTCTAAAAGGAATCATTTATGAGAATTATGAAATGTGTGTAGTTAAGTTGGCGGCCCTGCAAGCGGCGAATTTAAAAATTACTGTGTTGTAAATGTTGTCAGGAGGAGTGCATTTAGAAGTTTATATTTATGATATTTTTATGTGTGTTGAGGAGGAGAATTTGTTATTGTTTTTGATAAAGGTATAAAGGAGATGCAGCAAATATGTCTGCGAAATGTGATAGAAGTAGGAGAGTATAATTTATAAATAAAGTATAGTGTATATCAATGTATTGAAGGGTGGGTTTTCATTAAAAACATTGTGATTCTCAAATATTTTGAATTCAAACCCAGGGGCGCGTGTAACATATTTAAATCTGGGTAGATGAAAAGCCCTAACAGAAATAGTAATAGGTCTAAAAATAAAGTAATTGGCTAATATCGCCAAGCAGATAATAACAAGATTAGATAGCATCAGCTTGTTCTGGCTAAATGGTACAAGAACCTAAAAGGATTTGAAGGAAGTTTATTGCTCATAAATAGATTATTATATAAAATATTTGAAGATTGAGGTTATGTAGATGTATTCACGGATCGGTGACCTAGAGATCGATCAAACCGAAGAACGTAGAATCTGACCAAAACCCCTTGGCAGAGCTTTATTGCATTCGGATGGTGTGCAATGTGAAAAAACACCCGTCCACGTGGCTAATTATTAGGTAGCATGGAATTAATATTAATATATAGAATATTAACTAGCATGCAAAGAGCATAAATAAAAAACCAAATAAAAATAATTTAATGTATTCAGGAAATAAGAGTTACCAGGCGCATGAATACCTAATAAAATTTGCATGCACCAATAGTAAAACGGCAGTTAATAGGCGGCAACTGTAGGCCAATTCAAAAATATTTATATATATTTATATAATGTACTAGATTTTGTGTAAAAATTTGTGTAATCTATGTTATCAATATGGCTCGAATGCAAAGAAATTATTAATCATATAATCTAAGCAATATTTTGGCATTTTTTGTAAGATCTATTTGAATTTAATGGCGGAGGATTGAGATATTTAAATTTTATGCTAATTTGAAAGTCGGAAAGAGGATCTGTAAAACTTGAGAAGGAAGAACCAGCACTCGCCAGCCAATGCCACCATAAGAGGACCCCAAATATTTTAGAGCGAAGTACCTTATTAATAATTTTGTAAAAATTAAAGTTAAAGTAAATTATTAAATTTCTTAAAAGACTTCGTGATGCTATTGTGAAGCAGAAGTCATTTTTCATTTTAATTAAATTTATAACCCCTGGAGGAGACGATTCCGGCTACCATATTCCCGGACCACATGGAGTTGGATCGACATCGGCGGCTTACAAGAAGATTTTCGACACGTGAGTGATTAAATTTGAATTTAGTGATGGGCGCCCTAGTGCTTCGAATAATCTGATGATCAAAGCTAGCTCGCCGAAAGGGTTATTATAAATTAAGAAATTAATAAGAGTCTTAATACTTGCGCAAGTAAAAATTAGTATTAAAGGTTTAATTGAAAGAAAAATATATAGATCAATATTTTAGAAATTTCTGTTTAATCAAAGAAGTACGAAATCTAGGCTATTAAACATATGCATCAATATTCAATTTTTTGCAATACAATTTGCGATAATTTATCATAGTTCTAATTCACTAGATGAATGGCTCTACCTATTCCGTCAGGTGCCGAATCTTGCACCCTGAGATAAAAATGTATATGAGATACAAATAAATCTACTAAATACTAGAGATTTTAATATATATATATATATTTGGATTATTAGTGGCTAATTTATCAAGCTGATCTTAGAGCACATATTTTTGATTGAATTATCCAAGTCGACAAGTATTAGCAAGTGCATGTCGTAGCTACATGCAAAGGAATGCATATGATTTTAAGATAAAGGCACATGGTAATGTTTCGTGCCATAAATCTAGAATATAAAGTTTAGCCTGTGATATTTTGCTGATATAAAATTATTGTTCTATTTTTTATATTATATTTTTTATCGCTCTATATATATATTTTTTGCCTCGATTGATCTTTGCATTATTTGTGTAATATATGTATGAAATTTTCATGGTGTGCAATTTATTTTTTATTCCTCAACTCTATAGTATAAGTATCATTTATATATATATATTTATTATTTATTGAATTACAAGAGTTATTGGAGAAGCCCATATCTAGGCCTATCAAGATTTTTTAAGACTGAATACTATTAGAAAACCACGCCCTAATTATATTAAATCTCATGCTTTACCGACTGATGCCAAGCAGGAGGCTAATCGTTATTTAAATATAAAGAATAACGTGACAAAGTTTAACATGAGCGCTCGAATACTCATTAGGAATTAGAGAATGCTGGCCGGTTCAGAACGGTAACATCACCGCCGTTGTATCCCTGCCTCTGTATGCCTTCTCTGCTGCGCATGTCCCTCCCTATTCAGAAGTAATTTTGTACGGAGTATAGTCATCATTACCTGAGTACTTTTATTCCATTATTGACTTCATTATTCGTGTTTTTTTTTTTTTTTTTGATTGATGAGAAGTCTACGTCTACGAAATCTCTAATAACTGGTGAGCAATTTAATTTTTACCTACCTATATTTATTAAATTTTATTCATTAACAATTAGGTACCTAAAGCATTTCATACACTATTGCTTGCTTTTTACTTCATACTTTTAGTCTTGCTTTAGTCTTAGTGAAAATCATACTAATAAAACGTTAATCATCGATGGAAATGAAGATAAACATTTCACGATATACGGTGTTATGAATTGTAACACTTTTTCAATTAATGTTCTATCGACATACTTAATTAAGTATTTTTTCATACATGAAATTGAGGTAGATTATTTATTACTTTCATTTATTTAAGAACAATGATTTGTTTTCACTCAATTAATTTTGACTTGGACTAATTCAAATTCTGTATTCTGGATGTGTTCCTTTACTACTTCTTTCCATACTTGCATTGCTGGCTCTGGCCTGGAATTGGAAATTAAAATAAATTATCAAAATTTGGAATGGTACTTGTGAAAGATGAGTAGGATGTGATGTGATGAGAGCCTCAAATTCCAATTCAAGAAATCATAATAATTTATATAGAATCTATGCATTGGTTCTTAGTAATCTTTGCAGCATCTATATTATGGTATGGTCGGATGTAAAATTAATAATTTTAGATTATCAACTTGAATGGAAAGCAATATGATGTTATCTGCAAGAAATGATGACAGTTTAGTCATTCAACTAAATTTGGGTTGATGAAATCGACTATTTGGTAAATATCACCATCTGTTTAATGTTTTAAGAAAGCATGAGTCCTGATTTTAGAAAATTTCTACCCTCTTCCACACACAGGCTTTGCCTTTGTGGAGAGTTTTTATGAAGTTTATTAAAAAATAATGTTGTATTTTCTGTAACTACGATATATAGCAGTTAGATTTAGTTGACCGAGCGAAGTGAGGTCTATGATTCAAGTCGACGGTATGGCATTACTCTTAATGTTTAAATGTTTGAATGTTTAAATGTTTATATGTTGCGCATTTACGGCAAAACGCGGTAATAGCAGATTTTCATGAAATTTGACAGGTATGTTCCTTTTTTAATTGCGCGTCGACTTATATACAAGGTTTTTGGAAATTTTGCATTCCAAGGATAATATAAAGGGAAAAAAGAGCCTCCTTCATACGCAAATATTAGAGTAAAAATCAGACTATAGAATTATTCATCATAAATCAGCTGACAAGGTATTACACAGATGTGTGGAGAAGCCATGTAGTCTATTGCTGTATTTCCATAAGATCTATAGTTTCAATCAGATACTTGTGGATGTGAATACTGCGTGAGGTCTACTGTTCACAGAACTACTAGTTATTATGATTAATTATTTAAGTTCAACTTTAAGTTTTATTCATGATTATTTGGTTGCAGAAGATATAGCGTTGTTGTATGATTTGAATTTTCTTACCCTGTTATCATGGATAGTAAAACCAATTTAATTTGATTTTGATATGATTTCACTATAGATGATTGTATCAAAAACTAATACAGTACCGTATGCCCGTATCCGTATCTGTGGGATAAGTTTTGCATACCGTATAAATTATAATTATTGCACATTATAATTACACATTATTGCAATGTGTATAAATTATAGAATAAACCATTGTACAGATGTGCAATGTACATTATTGCATTTGGTGAACAATAAATTGATTTAAAATTTTGAACAGTATAATAGTTGTTCAATTTAAAAATAATTATTTTAACAAACCTGTTTAGCGTAAAAAAATGAAATGCATGTACACCAATCCCAGATTCTACAATCTCTCTTACAGTTTCCTTAGCTTTTTGAATTCCAAAATTTGATCAACTCTTCCTCAGCTCCCTTGTAAGTGATCAGTGCAGTATATATATCATCAGTAAAATGAAATTTGCATTTATTATCCAGCCGTAGGAGTAATTCAGCATTCTGAAATAGTAAACATTATGATTCAGTCTTATGGATACAATAAAAGCACAATCCTTAGAAATATTGTCAATCAAGATTGAAAATGCGAGTGTAAAATTATTTTATAAAAAAATGCATATTTCTTATAATAAAGCAATAAGTAGACCTGCAAGTCACGATCAAAACTTGGTGTGCGGCCACCAAAATATTGTGTCTATAGTGTAAATAAACACAATAAAAGAACTAATGCCCTCACGACTCGCTCGGACATTCAGCGTTCTCCTCGTTCGTGGTGACTCACTGGTGTAGGCCTACCCAACGATTTATATATACTAAGTTAGTATAAGATAGTTGGGTGTACCAGCCTGCATGGTGTGCCACTGGTGCCCCATCCTGCTGTCCTGTCCTCCAATGTAATAAGAGGTTTAATTCGTTCCTAAATAGTTTACAACCCTCTCTTTCAGAGAACAGTAGACACTGTTATTAATTACACTTTGAAGTGGAAAAGACTACTACTGCATGTAGCTTCAGGACTATATTATTGGGTAACTTGAAGTATGACTTGTGTCTAAATTCAGCCCTGTGTTGAATAGTGCATATAATTATCACGAAATGAAAAATACATGGATTGAGAAATTAGTGAATGAATGAATGAACTTACCTGAATGGGCATAATTCCTGGGATGATTGGAATGCTGATTCCAATTTTCCGGCATTTTTTGACAAAGTTTACAAAATCTAAAGCATTGAATACTGTCTGAGTAATAATATAATCTGCACCGGCATCAACCTTGGAAAACAAGAAAATAAAGGTTGATTCATGTTCATGCTAAATGAATGAATAATTCATTTCGATATAGGCCTTTGTAGAAAATCTATGTTATACAAATAAAAGAGTTGAAATCAAATACAACAATAAAAAATTATAAATAATTATTCAATAGTTTCTAATAACGTATTTTATTAGGGCTACTTGATTTTTTAGTATGAAAATAGTTCTATAGTATCCTTTAAAAATGTTTTTATATAAAATACAATAACATATAGTTTCGGAACGTTCAATTCATTTTCAATTTTTTCTTAAAGATTGTAATGTTACATTTTTTTCTCTTTCTCTTTTTTAGTTCTTTGTGTATTTGTATAAATTCATCTGAAGATTATAAGTTCATTTGCTCTGAAAACTGGATTTCTCATTCATAGGCGATAGATCCATTCATAATTTATCAAGAATCTATTACATTGGAGCCGACAACTATCCTTAGGTTAATAGGTGTTAAATGCTATTCCAACCGATTTAAGGAAAAATTGGTAGCACGGCAAATGTTACCCCTGTGGTGGGACCTAATTACAAAATAAATATGTCCCAAATGGTACACCATGAAATCCCTGGTTATAAAAATTATTAGTAGGATAGATATCTTGATGGGTTATGAATGGTTTACTGCTGAGTGGGGAATCGGTTCAAGAGAGATCAAGTTTTAATGAATAGATATCAGTGCATATTACAAAATGGCAAACATTAAAAATGATCTGAATCTTATAGCATTCTTAACACAAAGGTTTGATAAGCTAGATGCTAGATTTGATGAGCAAAATGCTAGGTTTGATGAGATGAAGCAAGAATTTGCTAGCATTAGACTAGAGCAGGCTAGTATAAACCTTCTATTGAAAAATGCACATGAAACATTGAAAGATAATCATGAAGATGAAAACAAATTGAAGCAGGATAATAGTAGTGTTAAGTTACAAGATCAACTCATTCAAGTTTCTGACAATGTAGGCCTAGTTACTGTTGTTGAAAAAGTCAACCTTAATGAGATAGTAGAATTGAGTAAAGAAGTAGGTAGGGAGTTGTCTTCACTGAAAGTCAACTATCATGAAAGTAATATTGCTACATTGAAGGTTAGGAAAACTATAAATAAAGTGAATGTTCACATGAGACAGGTTTCTGTAGAGGTTAGGAACAATGTAAACAAAATGAATGTTGCTTTGAATCAAGTTGATGAATTCAACTTTCAACTGAGAATTGAAAAGGTGTATGCAATGCACTCTCAAGTGAACATGACTAACTTTTGTAGGCAAAACGGCTTTGTTGAAACAAATGAACCCATGAATAAAATCATGTTCTTGAAGAAAACAAAACACAAAGTCACCATTGATGTCTTAGTATTCAAAGGTTATTTCAAGTTGCTTATTTACAAGATGATAGTAAATCACATGATGAAAGGGTATTCCCCAACACACAATGATTAGGAATCCTGTGTTATGCCGGGATTCAGAATAGCATAATCGCTACACAGTGTATGGTAAGAGTCCATAATTGTGTCTTTTTTCTTTCCTGTAGCCTATTTTTCTTGGCCCTTAATCTTTTCAATTTTCGATTCTTTCCTGTCTTTGTGTAATATTCAGTAAATTTCTTCTATTATGCATATCTTAACCAATCTTGTCCATAGTCATTTAAATTTGTATTCTTCTGAAATAATTTTGGAAGTTAAAATAGTAGCTTATTTTCCTAATCTTTAAATTGTTGATAAAACTTAACTTTTCTAAAATCTATCCATTGTTGTGTAAATAATTGTTTGCTTGCGGTATATTTTTTCATCATGTATTACATATTTTAATCATGTCTATTTTTTTTTTAGGTATCATATTAGGTAATTAGGTTTTTCAGAGCAAATTTTGTCCCATGTTCTCATCTTTCATTGCATATCATGCCATAAGCCATATGTAATTAGGTTATAGTTTTCTTCTGGGCTTTTAACCCATTTTGCATTTTATTTTTTTTTCTTTGCTGTCCAATACTTTGGATTTTTGGTAGACAAGTAGGTGTGATTCTTTTAGAGGTGTGGGCGTGAACCACATACGGCTGGACTCGATTATCTGACCTACTTGTTTGCGATATAAAAACCTTAAGACTGCAACATCAAATGTTTGTAAAACCTTTTGCATACTTTTGTTCTTGTGGTCCGATACTAGAGTCTGCTATCACATTGCCTTACAGACATCTAGGAACTTTCCACCCAGCCACAATAGTCAACATATTTTTTTTCCTTCACCAGTTGTTCTTGTGGGAGTGATAGCTCACAATTATAACAAATTAGAGTCATACTTGGAATTTACAAAATTCCATAGTAGTATATTTTATTAAATATACTTCCTCATGAAAGTTCAGTACTGACATGTAGGATAGGCTCTAATTAATCTTTCTCTTCTTTGTATTGTTTTAGGGAATTTATTTACCCAGTTTTCTTTTTTTCTTTTTTGTATTTTTTAGGAAACTTATTTACCCATTATTCATCTTGATCGTCTTTGTATTATAATCTTGAAATGTTTGTACTTATTATACAGTCTTTAAATTATAAATTATTTTGTTATAATAAGTGTTATAATAGTGTTAAGAACATTTGGGTGATTTTCGAACTAGTGTGACTCATCTACGCTGCGGCCTACACCAATAACTACGCCAATGTCAACGCTGCGGCCTACACCAATAACTACGCCAATGTCAACGCTGCGGCCTACACCAATAACTACGCCAATGTCAACACCAATATCAACACCAATAACTACGCCAAAATCTACACCGATGCCTGTGCTGATGCCAATGCCAACGCCAATAACTATGCCAATGTCAACACCAATAACTACACTAATAACTATGCCAATATCTACACCAATAACTAAGCCAATATCTACACCAATAACTGCGCCAATGCCAATATCTACACCGATGCCTGCGCCAATGCCAATGCCTGCGCCAATGCCAATGCCTGCGCCAATGCTGATGCCAATGCCAATATCTACGCCAATGCCTGCGCCAATGCCAATGCCTGCGCCAATGCTGATGCCAATGCCAAAATCAACGCCGATGCCTGCGCCAATGCCAATATCTACGCCGATGCCTGTGCCAATGCCAATGCCTGCGCCAATGCCAATGCCTGCGCCAATGCCAATGCCAATATCAACGCCGATGCCAAAGCCGACACCAAAGCATACGCCAATAGCAATGCCAATGCTTATTGCTGACTTTGTATCTCAAACTTCAACACTACTGCATTACCTGGAGGTAATTGTCATCCATGTTCACATTCGCAGCTTTGAATTCAGAAGAACAGTCACAGTATCATGAAAGAATTGATTCAAAAAATCCTCTCCTAAATTATTCCTGTATGCAGAACTCTAAACCTTGAAAGCTGAAAATATCAAAAAACCAAACCTTACCTAAATTAATCCTCACCTAAATTAATCCTGTATGCAGCGTCTATCTCTTTTCCAAAAAACGAATTACATTGTCATTTCAAGCCTGAAATGTACATTGTATAATTACAATATGATACAAAATTTACGTGACTCTGTATTGAATTTGGAATGCAGCCGTCTACTACAAGCATGAGGCAATGCTAACTGAGATGTCACCTGTATCGAGTTTGATATGCATCAGTCGACTACAAGTATCAGCCCAACACTACGTGCATCCAGATCAGCCCAACACTAACGTCATCACATTGGAGTCACACTTAACTGAAAATCATACTGAGTGCCTTAACGGACTGTTTTCCAAAATGTGCATCAATAAAATCAACCGCGTCAATAGTGAAAGAAACAAACATTTTTTGATTTATTGAAATTTTATGTGAAAATTAAATGTAACAATTCATCAATTCATTTAAAAAAATATATATATATATAAATAATAATAATAAATTTTTTTCATTCAACATACTAATTTTTTTTGCAATAAAAAAAAAAAAAAAATTGAATTTTTCTATCTATTAAATTTATGTGCAATTTCAAAAAACTATTCTTTACATATTAAACTTTCTGTTGAGATATTTTCCTTTAAATTATAAAGCTAAATCAAAAGTAATATTGATATTCTATATTTTGAAATATTGTTTGGAAACATATAACAAACGCTATTGATGAATTTTTATAATAATTTTCAATATTATTGGATGACATGTAATGTTTTTCTAGAAAAAATTGTTACTATTCTCGAATTTAAATTTCAACAATTTTCATTAGGGTCAATGTAATTTTTTTTCTTTAAATTTTCAAACAGTAAAATTTTTTTATGTCAAGAGGGGGGTATTTGTAATATTACATTTTTTTTTCTCACATTGGAATCGAATCTTCAATTCAAGATCTATGAAACTTTATAGTAAATATCAGAGTCATCAATAGACGGACAAACTTTTCGACGGAGAATTTTTTTATTGTAAATGATTGTTGCATTGTTCCATGGTGTCACCGAGGCTTGGTTAGCAGAATTAATAGATAAATAGTTTATTTAAATAGAGAATATATATGAAAGTTTAAAATAACAGTTTCAAAATAAAGTTTTATTGAGAACAGATGTAGAATGTGAATTCTAAACTTGTAAGTTATAATTTTTGGTGACGTGTCTGTAAAATCGACACCGAACCAGGCTTTGTTCTGACTTGTAGTTTTTTCCGGTGGCTTCTTTCTTCTCTAGAAAAATGGCTGGCTTTGTGTTGTTGTAAAATTTTGCTCTGAATCATTTTCGTTTATTAATGTTTTAAATTGAGTTTTAAACAATTTATAGTGTTCTATTTTGTTCGTATATTGCTATTTGTGTATTCAAGCCAATAGCCACTGTTTTTCAACTGTAAACTAGATATGTATTTTAGTTCGTAGTAACTCTAAATAATTAGGCTTATAAGATATAGTTCTTTGTGTATTTGTATAAATTCATCTGAAGATTATAAGTTCATTTGCTCTGAAAACTGGATTTCTCATTCATAGGCGATAGATCCATTCATAATTTATCAAGAATCTATTACATTGGAGCCGACAACTATCCTTAGGTTAATAGGTGTTAAATGCTATTCCAACCGATTTAAGGAAAAATTGGTAGCATGGCAAGATTTTAAACTCTTTTTTTCAAGAAGTAGTTTCGTGATTATTCAAGACTCACTTCGTAGATGAGGCTCCTCGATTCATAAAAATAATTAAAGATAATATGAGAAATTTACTTTAAGTGGGATGCTCACCTTATCTCTCAAGTACTGAATTTCAAGATTCCTGTCCAACTTATCAGAATGACCAGATGGATATCCAGCCACAAATATCTTGAAATAGTTCCCAAATTTTTTTCTTATGAAAAGAACTAAGTCCTTTGCATACGAAAAGCATGCTCTGCTGCTTGGGTCACCCACATCTGTGAATTAAATAAAAAATATTAGCCTATTAGAAATTTAATGCGATAAAATTAAAAAAACCAATTTTACTAGATAATTTCTCCTCAATTTTTTTCATTCTACCAAACATCGAAAGTAAAGAATAAGTATCATATTTGTTGATCACTAAGTAGCAGGTAACGTTTAAAACTGTCATAAAGTAAATTACAAACTCTAATGCTAATCATCCCTATTTAAAGAGTTTGACAAATTACGACAGAACTTGAGTTTATGGCCTAGGCCCGACTTAACATTAAACACTGGTGTGCCTTTTGAACGCTTGCTACCATCAGACTCCCCAATGATATGAAAATGTATGATATGATAGTTCACTTTTGTGAAAAAAAAAACAAATAAAATTGAAGTCATTGAACGGTAATGGAATCGCTGAGAAGACTCACCTCCTTTAAGGGCAAAAATATGCTTTATCCTGTTCTTTTTCAGATGGTGCAGAATTTTCAGTATTTCACTCTTGGTCAAGTTTTGTGGGGTAAGATGAGCGATCACATCGATACCATTTTCCTGAATTTTGCAAGAAAATTTTAAAATTTGACAATTGTTTTCGTCAAATTTAGAACAGTGCCAGGTTACTCCACAGAACTTTGCTCCAGATGCCTTACAGCTCGCTACAGCTCTGAAGCAGAGGATAAAATGGGAGCATTAATTTGAAATCAATTGAAAAAATCACATGAACTAAATAACTCTAAGCATGAATGAACTATTAAAAAGAAAAATTCAATGTCGTCAAATGAGTTTTGAAAACGTGTACATTGGCACTTTGTTCTATTTCTATAATGTATAATTAAGACTTTTATTTCTTAATAATATTTTTGGTAGTCAAATATGGTAAAAAAATATTAATATATACCGTACTACAATATATAATATTTATCAATATTACCATGTATCAATATTACATATTTATTAATATTTTATGGTATTATATCTATTGTAGTTAATTTTTTGTCATTGCAAAGTGGGATGTATTATTTTTCTGCCAAGGAGTTTCCCTTTGTTTCATTTGAAACGTTGAAAATTGACCAATAAACTGATGATTGAATCGAGCCTTAAAGTCTCTTTTGACTTTTTAACGGAAAGGAAGAAAGCTCAAATGAAAAATGCAGGCGAGCGAAGCGAGCCTGCTTACCCTATTTCCGGATGATTCAGTCGGGGTTCAGGGGGTGGAGTCCCGTCTGGCTAGACGGATAAGGCGAGCAAAGCGAGCCTGCCGGCTGATGAGCGTATATATTATCATAACAATTTGACAGTACGGTAATCTATTTTCGTCTAGGCTACCATGATTATATATTGCTTTCTCTATTACATTATCACTTTAGGCTACCTACTGTAGTAGGTGAAAGTAAGTGAGTTTTATCATGAATATTTAGAATTAGAATAGTTTCATTCTAAAGAATTCATTGTGACACTATGTTTAGACTAAGTTATAGGTGAGAATTGATTAAATCTAAATTTAATTCTGTTTAATTTGATTCAATTAACTGTCAGCATTCCTAATAAATTACAAACACCCTTCCTCATTCAACCAATGCTGGCAGTTTAAAGTGAATCTCCCTGTAGAATAGCTCGCCATTTCATGAATTACTTGGAATGAATATAAATTTAAATTGAAAGAATTACCATACTTTTCAACACAGTCATCCAATGGGGTAGCATCCTTGGGTGCAGACCATTCCATAGACATAAATAGTTTCGGTTCACTCTCCACATTGTTAGTTATCTTCATTACTCCGCTCAAGTATCAGGTATAACAAGATATAGATAACTATTTCAGCAAGACAACAGTCTTATCACAGTCATACAAAGTTTAATACGGCACTGAATTAAACGCCAATTTCGTTGTTAGCAAAAATATTCAGCTATTTTCGAATAGTTCTTTTTTGTTGGTTCTAACAGTATTGGCCCTAATAATCAATATGTTATCTCTTTTGTCTACATTAGTCACTCGGATGGACTGATATGAAATCTAAATGGAAATACTATTACTTTTGTACTCATTGCCATTCAGAACTCGATTTTGAGATGTTATATTAGCACTTTTTCACATACGGTACACAAATCTTATCAGATAAATTATGAACTTTCGTTATATTTAACTGACTATATAGATATACAGAGCGCGTTCCAACTATAAATAAAGCTAAGTTGATGATAATATATAATGACCTTGCTGTTATGCTTTCTAAATTGGCCCGATTGGGTTATGTAATGCAAGAATCTTGCTGTAAATATTTAGTTGTGACTGTGACGAGCGAAAATTATAGGCCTAATGATGCTTTTGGTGATAAAACTGTTGTAGAACGTTGTTGTATTAATGTTGATTTATTAAAATGAATCTTTATGAAATATCCAACATTTTTGTAAGTGAGTGAATGGTTTTAACAGTAGCTAATTGAGACAATAATATTCAAATTAATTTAACAATAAATTAATTTTTCTCACTCTTGGCAGATAATCAATTTTCAATGAATTTTTCTATTAATTTGAAAGAGAAATTTTACTATTTGATGGATAAAGGAATCCATTTGCAATATATTCTGATAGGTAGGCTAAGTGATTGAGAAAAAATTTACAGTAGGCTATTATTTTTTCATTCAATGTCTATTAAATTAAATTCATTCTCAGATAGATTGATCCTCTCATTGTAATGCAATGTTATACATTTTAATGATTGATCAAAATTATTTGTCTTGTAATATTTAATCATTTTTGGATAAAATACTTGAAATAATAGAAATAGATAATAGCTTTCCAATGATATAACAAAAATTTGGTTTTAATTGCTTACAAATATATCAATCTCTTATTTATTGTTATTTTGATAAATAAGTGATTGCATTTGAACTACAAGTATATATTACATCCTCTTATTGCCTATAGAGAAAAAGAGAAAAGATAGCATAAGAAAATATCTCATGGTATAGTTCGTTTATGATCCAATTTTCAGGCCGATTTTTCGTTAACTCAAGCCGATTACTGTCAACTACTGTCTATTATTACTGTTTTGGCCGGGTGAGAATGTAAGAGCTGCACAGTATATCAACAATACCATGAAAAATCTATCCTCTAAATCTCATGGATTTATCTCTTACAGAATTTGAAATGTTCTGTCCCAAATATTTAAACTTTGAGCGTTCATATCTCAAAAAGTAATGATAAAAAAAAATGTTTTTTGAGAAAACTTTTTCATTTTGATAGCTTGATGATATACAAATCAAAAAACTTCGAAAAATATCACGAGTAAAAAGTTTATTTTTAGCCTATGCACAGTCTTAACAGTGAAATCTGGAACATAAACGCCCTATACCATGGGATATTTTCCTATGTTATATTTTCTCAATGCTATATAGGCTACTGAACAATAGATATGAGAGGAAAAACTATGGTTGGAAGGATAATGGGAAATTTCAAACAATAAAACATTAGAACATTTTTCAATTTTCAGCATTACATGAATTATGAAATTATCTTAGAGTATCGGTAGTATGACTTGGGTTCAAGTATTGATGAAAAATGTATGGAAATCATACATAAATCATAAACACAAGGAAACTTCATTTAGAAATATTTTATTATCTACATCTACTTACAATATTAACAAAAAGAAATAACAAATCAATCACATAAAACTTGAAATTAATACTGCGAAAAAAGTAATATTCATATATTATTATCCATTCTTGAATAAAAGGCTAAAATTGAAAGCTAAACAATATTATTTATTATTACAGTGCAACTTTTTAATTCATTCAGTTTGAACTTTCTTCAAGTTGAATAACATTTTATTTTTCAACTAGGCTATAGCTGCTCTTTCAAAGGAATTTGACAGATACTAATATACACTAATATTTCCAAGTAATTGAACATTTAAATTAAATTTGATTAATTCTATTTGATCTTTGTGGCTTCTATGTGAAAAACTACATTTATCCATTGAATAGAAAACGATTTGTCCCTTCATATCCGTACATTGACAGAAAACATCAACAAATTTACCGGTTGAGTCTTGTTAGGAGTTTTTGCGACCAATGAATAGTCTTCGATTTTGGTATTTGGAAACCTCACTTCACCAATATAAAATATTGGATTTATTATTATGATATAATATAATAATATATGATACATATATTAGAAAATTATAGGCCTAATTCGGTTGAATCGGTTTTCGGTGAGTCAGTTTATCCGGTGATAATAGCCGTCTTCACTCCGACGACTTTAGCGTTGATGAGACGGGTTTTGTGCAGGAGGGCGTTTGCAGTTTTGAAAGCTGTGATGCCGTGGATGGCGCTGATCTTCTTGCTGAGGGGGATTGGCAGGATTGGGGTGGCTGAGCTCATTTCCACTAGCATGCACGCCATGACGGCAATCTGTGAAAAAACAAAATATTTTGAATAAGTTGAACTAGTTTTCAAAACTGACAACAATTAATAAAATATCAGCTTATAATTTCATTTTATCTCAGCTCAATTTATATTATTTATTTATTCCATTGACAGTCACGCATCATTTTTACAATATAATATTATAATTGGGAGAAAACAACAGGCATATCCCAAAACTGTCTTTATCCCAAATTTTGATGAATAAAAGTTAAAAGTTGAGTTTATCAATAAAAAATTCAAAAAAGAATGAGGTTATTATCTTGTGCAGTGTTGCAGTGATGAGATTCACTTTAAGCTATCTTCATCAATTGAATATTTGCATTTAATCAATTCTGACAGCTTAAAGTGAATCTTACTATCCATTATATTTATTGAGATTGAGAAAGCTGTCAAATATTTTCAATTCCACAATACGGTACCTACTTTACAGGTTATACTTTATAGTACAGCTCACACTATAAAATAAATATACCGTACTTCAATTTTATACTTTGTAGGTGTTTTGACCATAAAATATGAAATTGACTACAGCATATTCAACAGTGTTCTGATTCGATCATATAATAATAGAGTTCAAAAATATACAAAAAGGGATTCCACAAATATTAGCTTACCGTATATCCTACATGTCCTGTACTAGAATGAATAGATATGATTAGCTGATTTATTATATGAACTAGAAGCAAGAGAAAGATTGGAAAATCAACTAATTTATGGAATACGGTAGGCCAAAGAGGAATGGATAGGAAACTTGCTACTCAAATGTATGAACAATAGGTACTATTTTAATAGGAAATCTACGGTAATTTATTAATGAATAGAAAAGTAGCTAGTTTATAAGAAAAACTAGAATGGATAGGAAACAAGCTGATTTATAAAAAAACTAGGATGGATGAATAATAGATAATATTATTGTTAATAATTGAAAAACGTTTACAGTAAAAGTGTAAAATGTAGATCTAGTTTGGAAAAATTATTACTGCTGTACAAATTGGATAGAGAATGAATACAAAATATCTAAAAGAAGACTTGGAATTCTTACGGTAACTATTAAAATGTATTGATGAAAAAATAAGAACAACCCAGAGTTTTAATATTAAAGAAATAATAATTTCGGTTTACCTCTTATCGAGCAATTTCTGGTTAATATAGTTATAAGATTAGGGTTGATAATGTATGACAATAGAAAGTATCATCATTATTTCGATGAATGAATGGTACATAAATTTAAAATCTTCTCATTCGATAAAGACATCAAACTTGATTTTCACCAAAATGTAATTATTTCCTTGTCAATATACAAACACAACCATCCAAGCATGGCTTAAGCAACCCTCATGGTTGAGCCAGATTCAAATGTAAAAAAGTGATAAAGGATTAATCCTTTTATATTAAAAATATGTAAGTTATAGAATAATGAATAATCATGGTTTTAATTTCTTAAATATTATATCCCATTTAAACTGATTTCAGTGAACTATTTTATCAGGATGAGGCTTATTGATCAGGTGTGGTCTAAAAACTGACACCCTGAGTCAACCAGTACACTATAATATTACCTATCATAATCAGGATGAGTGATCTCTTCCAACAGAGACTAAGTTACCGTCAATTTTGTTTATTGACAGTTCATAATATAAGAATTGTATCAACTTCTGTTGTCTGTTGTGTTATCTCAGGTTCAGTATAATGAATATTTTCATAGAGAACTATAAATTTTCATTTGAATATAGCAAAGTATTAAATAGCTGACGCCTGATAATCTGAATGCAGCCAAATATAATAATATTTTATTTTCTTAATCATTGCTAGAGAAGTTTGATATTGAAATTTTAATTTTCAACTAGGAAGTAATAATTAATATTTGGATTACTTACAGCTAGAACAATGACGATTTGCCTTGATGTCTTCATGTTTGAAGTTGAAAAATCTTTTTCACGTAGAAATAATCACAAATAAAGACCAGATCCTCTCACTAACTATTCTCACAAACGAATAGATAACATGTAGAGAAATGTTTCAGTTTTATATATCTTAATCTGTATCGCGTAAGTTTCTGGTTTTGTGACAAATTTTATTGTGTGACAAGGGATGTTGACCGGTTTCCTGTATGAGACTCACTTTGAACTGTCAGCATTGGATAAATGGAAAGCAATGATGTTACATGTGAATAATGATGACAGTTTGTACCTGTACAAGCGTCATTGCTTGAGGCATTGGCGTTGAATTATATTATGTAAAATGCTCGATAACAACTGAAACATATTTTCTGATTCATTTGAAATATCCCGTCCTGTTTGGTGATATATTGCTCAATTTAGCAAATTCGCATTAGTGTTTCAAAATAAATAATATTTACTGACACATTGTCACGTTCTCATCATTATTGTTTGAAGATTTGGAGATGACAGTTGATTGAATTTTAAGATGTAAGCTGGTAATGATGATACATCTAAGCTAATAGGTACTAATAATGCTCTGTCAATGACAATGAATTGTACAGTACGTATTACAATATTTGGAAACTTGGTAAAAAGCAAACTAATTTGGTAAAACAGGACTTCTGATTCTTATGAAACAGACAAAAGTTTTTATTTTATTGGAGATATTATCATATAATATATTTAAATACCTATATACCGTATATCTTATTATATAGACCTATATTATATAAAATTATTAGATAATAATTGAGTTAATATTAAGCTGGCATTAATAAATTATTATGAGCTCTTAAAGTAGCCTACTACAAGCACAGTATTTTGAATAAAAACACACCAGTGACAACCATATTATTATTAACTGCAGCAATTTAATTGGGAAAAATCAGATAAGGATTTATCCAATTTACTCTCATTAAAGAGTTCAATAGAAGTAGGCTATACCACTGTAAAAATTGTAAATTTGAGAAGAAAAACTGGCCATGCAAAATGATATTTGCTCAACTTGAATAGTAAGTTCTACATTTATTAATATGTTTTTCTATTATCTATGAGGCCTTCAAGGAGAATAGGTAACTATTCATACTTCATCCGTGGTTTTATGGCCATGATATTTGTTGAGACTCTCATCGACCCTATAGCCGCACCCTAACTTCGCTCTCTGGAAAAAATAAATGCAGTCATTCTATTCTATTCCATTTTATCAACTGTAAGAGTAATGAAGAACACGAAAAATATGAATTAATAAGGATAAACAGTCCAGAACTCAACTAGGAATTCCTATGTCATTATAATATGTGATAGCAGCACTGGGTCAGACAAGTTCATAGATGAAGATTTTGATAATAGTAATAACATTTATCGTAGCCTGAAAATCATTTCAGTCTGAAAAATGTAATTTAGTTCTGTGACTTGAAAATAAATTCAGCCATTCAAAAATTGGGGTATGACATACCCCATTGAAGGTTGACACCAAAACAGCTTTAATATAGTTTACCATTCATATTTTGTACCCGCCTCCGTTTTGGTATTATTTTTTGGGGCAAGACAACAGATGTTTGTGGCTATTCAGGTCTCAAAAAGCTAAGCTTTGATACGGATTTTGGCCTTTCTAATAAAAGTTCTTGTGGACCCTTATTCAAGGAACACAGTCGTCTTCTTACTGCTCCTGCTATTCATGCATTAGAATTGGATCTTTTTGTTTTTGGAGAAGGACAAGTGACGCATTCATAAGGTACACGTTTTAGAGGTATTATTCCAGCCAAACCATAGACTTTACTTTACTCGAGAAATGTCCATATTAGGCTACATGGGGATGGAAATTTTCAACGCCTTGCAACAGAGAATCCAAGAAAGTGACACTCCTGATCGTTTCAAAGAGAGCCTGAAATCTATTCTCTTGAATATTTGCCCTTACAGAATTGATTATTTTTCTGAAAAACCTCCACTTTAATTTAACATATAGGTACATGTTCTGATATGTATTATCATGATCTCATTCATTTATTCTCCATTGTTCCTATTTATATTGACAGAGCTTTGCTCTACTAAGTGATGTAATGTGAAAATTGTATAATATATAAATAAAAATCGGTCCGGTACCCTAAAGTCAGCCTACCCCAAGTTCTATTTAATCTGGTAGATTTCAGATTTCATGAGGACGGTAAAAATCGAACGTCCAAAAATCGATGTGTGTGTAACATGCTTATGAAGACTGATTATTCATAAGTTTAATTACTTGTTACCAACAATTACTTGTCATTTTATTAGTAAATCTATCCACAAATATTACTTACATTTTCAGGAAAAATGCTCAAAATGGCTCCCTTTTTCAGTAAGACATGAATGAACTCGTTTTATCATGATCGATGACATTTTTTCAGCACGTTTACATTTATGTTGTGATGTTCATCTCATCCAGTTTGTTTGACTTGTTTTTATAAACTCCTCCTCTAAGGTAACACCACAGTAAGCGGGTTTATTTACCTCACTTTAAGGTAAAACTCATTGCTCTTGAGAAACCGATATGCTTACAAAGCAGTAAACTCAGCAACACTACAGACTTAATGTGGCCAATATCCAGTTCAATGATCTCTGTATTTGTTGTTACTACATGTAGGTAGTGCTATCTTGCAGAAACCAGCATAATATAAGTAATTCATGGAAACTACTATATTCCCAGGAAGGGTAACTCACATGTGCGAGATTTTTTGATCACTCTGTATAAGAATATAATTATTTAATCTTTGATCTTTCTAACAAAAACTCCAATTTCTCGGCATATATTTTATAGATATAAATTTTATAAAGTAGAGAAAACATGAACTCGTTCTGGACTAGTAGACTATATGAATCAAAATTCAATTGAGGAACAGTTTTGGTCTGCATCTGTTGCAGTATTATTTTAATTAATAATTGTGTGTCATTGAATCATTTAATCATCTATCACTCATTGTATTTGTATTATATTGTATTTGACTTCCTATGCATACAGTAAAAATCTAATTTTCAATCAGTCTTGGGCTGTGCCTTTGGTCCTTCCTCAATTATTTCAATGAATAATTTTGTGTACGGTATCATTAAACCAATAATATGATTTATAGTTATCAAATTTCACTTCAAATAGCCTACATACAGAAAAAATATTATTCTCAAGCAATAATCATGTTAGAATTATTTAAGGCTTTCTCCCATTGTTTTCTGCATTCTTATGAATCTCAGCATTCTTATGAATTTTGTCATATTCGTACTGACAATAACATCGGTAAAAAGGGAAGAAAGGAAAATCCGTAAATAATAATATAGTTGAACAGTTCTGGATAACATCGCAATTAAGTCATTTTATGCCTATTTGTTCTATATACTAATATTCGACAAATCAAATAGTTATAGATCGTCAAAATTAATCTCCATAAAACGTTTATATCTTACTCCATGATTATGAGAATTTGGAGCTCTCTCCAACTTGAATCTAGTTTGCGTATTGTGAATTAATTAAGAAATTTGATTTTCATAAATAAATCTCCAATCTAAAATGAGTATAGTCTACAAAAGCTCAACGTTAGTAGACCTAGACGTTACTGTAAAAATCCTTGACTCAGATTTTTCGGAGAAAATTAATAATTCTTTCTCATATTTAATAAAAAAAGAAAGTATATGAAATGAAAAGGATATCTTGTTTTCGACTTTGATGTAAATATAAGGTATTTACTGTTGTTTTGACAATGAAATAGACTAAATAATAATATGTGTGATTGGCAAGGCACTGGTGACTCTGTACTGTACTCTGTCTCTGTGAAGTGTGTGTAACATGCCTTAAGTAAAACGTTTGAGTTCAATGTATTGGTTTGACTTTAAAGTAAAAATAAAATCAGTAATAATGTTCAAATAATCGTAATAATTTATTTCTTCACCGATATAACCTTCAACAGGTTATGGGCCCAGGCTGGATCTTTCGTGTGCAAGTAAAAAAAATTTTTTTAACCTAAATACTCTCGTGCAAGACAACAATGGAAGTTCGGAGATTCAACTCTAAAATAGTAATACCGGTGAAGTGATTGAACTCTAGTAAAAACATTAAAAGTAAAAGTAAAATACCCAAAAGTAAAATCAGGTAAGGCAATCGAGTTCAAAGTAAAAATGGCTGGTTCCAGTGATTCGGACTTGGGTATGGTTGGAAAGCTATCCAACGATGAAGACTTTCAAATGTGGAAATTTAAAATTAAAATTTTGTTCGACTCTCAAGGACTTAGTGATATTGTTAATGGAAAAGAATTAAAACCAAACGACCCTAGTAAAGAAAAAGAACTTTCTATTTTCAATTTGAAGGACGCTAAAGCCAAGAAAATAATAATAACTACAATTGACTCAAAACCTTTGAATCACATTTTGAACTGTGAAACTTCATGTGAAATGTTTAAAAAACTGTGTCAAATCTACGAACGTGATGAAAAACAACAGAAATTTTCTCTAATGCAGGACTTTTTCAATTTTACACTAGAGGCTAATGAAGACATTGCTAGTTTCATCAGCCGTCTGGAAAATTTGACCCATAAATTGAAATCTGTTGGACACGAAATCGATGACGAGATGGTTATTGGCAAAATATTCAGCTCCCTGCCCAGGAAATACACCCACTTTCAAACTTCGTGGGAAGCAACCGCAATTTGTGACAGAAATCTCACAAACCTAACCTCCCGGTTGGTGAATGAAGAACGCAGACTATCTACTGATAAAGGTGATTCTGTGCAACCAGTGGTATTCAAAACATCGGAAATCCAGTGCTACAGATGCAAAAATTATGGACATATTTCCCGTGAATGCAGAAATAAAATGAAACAGAAAAGTGGTCTATTCTGTAGTATTTGCAAGAAGAATAATCATGAAGACAAAGACTGTTACTTTCGTAAAAAACAGAATGATAAGAAGAAGAACCAAGTATCCTTTTTAACTACTAATTCTAATGTAAAATACTATGACACTTTCGTAATTGACTCAGGGTCTACTTCACATATGGTAAAATCTAAATCACTATTTGATAGTTCCATTCCAATTAGTTGTAAAGTAGGAGTAGCCAAGGAAAATGAATCAATGTTTGCTCTTGAGGTAGGAAACATCAAATCAGACAAATGCAACTTAAATAATGTTTTATATGTTCCAGAACTTTCTAAAAATTTGTTATCTGTAAGTGCTATCACTGAGAACGATGGTAAGGTCTTATTTAGTGGAAATAGGGTTGAGGTGTTGAAAGACAATGAAGTCATTATGGAAGGCATAAAAAATTCGAATGGTTTGTTTGAAGTTGACTTGAAAATGCATAATTCAAATTCAGTCCATCATGTAATGACTAGCACTATTTCACCCAAGTCTAATGAGTCTAATGAAGTAGAATTATGGCATAGGAAGCTAGGCCACCTTGGTGTAGATAACATGAAAAAGCTCATAAATCTTAGTGAGGGAATGAATATTAAAACTAAAATTGATGACTTTTCAAAAAACCCATGTGAAATATGCTTGTCTGCTCGCCAAACAAGGCAACCTTTTAAAACAGTCAGGGAAAGGGCAACAAGACCCCTTGAAATAGTACATACTGATGTTTGTGGGCCTATTACCCCGGTAAGTTGGGACAATAAAAGATACATGGTTACTTTTCTAGATGATTTCACACATTTTGTCATGGTATTTCTTATTCAAAATAAAAGTGAGGTATTTGATATAATGAAACAATTTGTAGCTGAAGTAGAGGCAAAATGGCATTCTAAAATTTCAAAATTTCGGTGTGATAATGGTGGGGAATATTCTAGTAATAAAATCAAGGATTGGTGTCAAAATAGAGGGATTTTCATGGATTTCACCATTCCATACACTCCAGAATTAAATGGAAAGGCAGAAAGAATCAATAGGACATTGCTAGAAAAGGTTAGGGCACTTTTGTTTGATTCAGGATTGAAAAAGGAAATGTGGGGTGAGGCTGTAAGGACAGCAGCTTATATTGTTAATAGAAGCCCAACATGTACTCTTGATTGTACTCCAGCTGAAAAGTGGTACGGTAAAAAACCAGATCTATCAAGACTACAGATTTTTGGAAGTATAGCATACAGTCATGTTGCAGGTAATCTTAAGAAACTTGACAGTAGAACCAAGAAGCTAACGTTTGTAGGATATTTGCAAAATGGTTATCGGTTGTGGGATGCTGATAAGAGGAAAATAATTGTTTCTAGGGATGTAATTTTTTCAAATGTTGAGCAATCTAACCAAGGTGAAAAGTATTCTGACCCCAAAGTATTCAAGATAAATCAAGGCTTTGACATTGAGGGAATCGCAAAAGGTAATGATCCAAACAATGTATTTGAAGAAATTGAAAATGATGGAGTACAAGAAACTGAAATAAATGTAGTTGAAGAAATTGAAAATAATGAAGTAGAAGATACAAGTGAAGCTGAGGGTATTGAGATTGAAACAAATGATATTGAAGATGGAATCAATGAAGTAGAAGTAAATGAAGAAAGTGGAGAAGAAATGATGGATGAAAATAATGAAATAAGAGGGAGAGAGAAAAGAGTGATTAAAAAACCAGTGTGGTTGAAAGACTATGAAACCAGTTATCTTAGTCTACAAGTAGATGAGCCTCTTACATTTTCTGAAGCTATGAAATCAAACAATTCTGTAAAGTGGTTGGAGGCAGTAAAAACTGAACTAAATGCTTTGAAAGAGAATAATACTTGGACAGAGGTAGATACTGTACCAGAAAACAAAGAAATTATTGATAGCAAATGGGTATTTAAATGATGAGAAGGGTAACATTCAGTACAAGGCTAGATTAGTTGCTAGGGGGTTTCAACAAAAGGATAGCATAGATTTAAATGACATTTATGCCCCTGTGGCCAAATTGCCAACTTTTCGGATTTTCATGAGTGTTGCAAATAAATTAGGGTTTCCTGTATATCAGATGGATGTAAAAAATGCTTTCCTTAATGGTGATATCAAAGAAGACGTTTATATGTCATTACCAGAGGGAGTAGAAGGATTTAGGAATAAGGTTTGTAAACTTAAGAAGTCAATTTATGGTCTGAAGAAATCTCCAAAAGATTGGAATTCTAAATTTGATTCTGTAATGAAAATGAACAATTTTACTAGGTCTAAAAATGATTATTGCTTGTATTCTAAAATTGTGGAGGGTAAAAAGGTATTTCTATTATTGTATGTAGATGACATACTTATTTTTGGTTCAGATGAGAATGATGTTTCAAGATTGAAATCAGTCTTACAAGAAAATTTCAAGATGAAAGACTTGGGCTTAGTTTCTAATTTCTTGGGAATTAATGTCAAACAAGATATTGAGAAGGGGGTAACTGTTATTAGTCAGAAGGAGTATCTCAAACATGTATTGGAAAAGTTCAACATGCAGGATTGTAAGCCAATGGACACTCCCATGGATAAAAATTTCAACTTTGAATTATTGACTAGAGATAAGTCAGAGTCTGTAGAAATAGAAAAGAAATGTCGTAGACTAATTGGTTGTCTTATGTATGCTGTTGTAGGATCTAGACCTGATTTGTGTTGTACTGTATCTTTCTTGAGTCGATTCCAAAGTTGTGCCAGTGAAATGTTGAGACTAAATAATAATATGTGTGATTGGCAAGGCACTGGTGACTCTGTACTGTACTCTGTCTCTGTGAAGTGTGTGTAACATGCCTTAAGTAAAACGTTTGAGTTCAATGTATTGGTTTGACTTTAAAGTAAAAATAAAATCAGTAATAATGTTCAAATAATCGTAATAATTTATTTCTTCACCGATATAACCTTCAACATTTACGTCATTCATTAAAAATGAAATCATTAGGATATATTGAGATAACATTTTCCATTTTTAAATTTGATTACGGTACACAAACACAATAATTATTGAAAGCTTATGCAGCAATCAATAAAACTTCGAAAATTACTTCTAGGAAATTCTTTAATTACAGTACTTCTAGCAGAAATATTATTATTTTATACTCAACAAATGTAAATCCTGTGGTCTTATGAATTGAAAGGGGAGGAAAAGGAAGAAAACACCAGTAAAGAACAGTAATTCAACAAGTTAACAAAATTTAATGAGTGTATTTACAATGAAGTAATTCAAATATCTAATCACTATAATAAAAACTTGGAAACATAAAAATTTACAAAAGCAATATAATGAAGAACGAATCAATAGTTTGGATTGAAACAGATAACAATCTAACAGGAAAGTATATTTAAGGTTTAAAAGAATTAAACCATAGGCCTATATTATTTTGTCAGATGATCTTGATTGGCAGTTATTGAATCAATATGAACCAAATAGGTACAGGTACCATTATTAATCGATGATATTTTCCATGACGAATATTACAGACTATGTATAATAATTTTATAATCTAGGACACTGTTTCTACGCAAATATTAGAAAAACAATTACTTTTGATGAGAAATGAGGAATGCATTACCTCTGAGAAGGAGCCTCAGAGCTTCCTCCTTCTCAGCGGAGTAAGATACATTCCTCATTTCTCATCAAAAAGTGTTTTTTTTATTTACGCAGAAACACGCAGTGTCTACACAACAACAAACTTATTATTAAACATTCAGCCTATTGAAACAAGTACTGTCTAAGATAACAATGTTCAGGGTATAACGGTGTATACAAAAACATATATATATCTACTGGATATACAGTGTATTAAAATGGGGTGTATCAATAGCATAAAAACAGTGTAAAATAGGCAGCGTATGAAAATAGTGCCTACCAACACTTGAAAAGTTTATCACAGGAACATGTTTAATGTTAAGGGTTGGTTGTAAGCTCTATCCGTGAATGAGTGCCGCTTTGAGTGCTACTGCGTTGGCTGCAGCTAAATGATGCGGCAGCTGGACGAGCTTGGCTGCGTTGTAGGCCGCGTAACCCAACTCGTGGTTGATGCGGTAACCGCGCAGTGCTCTGAACGTAGGAGAGGCCGAGCAGCACTGGCACAGCACCACCAAAGCCTGTCAACAAATTAATCCAGATTTTATTATATTGTAGCAACACATGAGAACATCGGCCGTATTTCACAGATGGCAATCAACAAATAAAAAAATAGCCTCTATAATAATACGAACCAATGTACCTAGAATTGATTGTTTTCTAGGTCCCTACATTGATACGTACAATATTGAGAAAATTGGGTATGATCTATTACAAAAACGATGCGACCACCATAAAAAATGAAAGGAATAGAAGAGGCAATATTAATAATACATTCTAGACTGTTAATAGAAAATCCTCTATATGTGGCAATATGGTAATTATTGAATACGGGACGATACCTAGCTACTTTGTATTAGAAAAGCAAATAGGTACAGTATACGGTACTGTTAAAAAAAAACCTAAGTTTAATATATTGATCTTCCAAGTCATTATAAAATATTTATCATGTATATTGACCTATTATAAGATACTAAAATTGGTTCCTAAATTACAATTATGAATATTTTTGTAGACCTTTTTTCCTATTCTTGACGGAATGCATTCAATAGAAAATTGAGAATATAATTTTATGAATATCTATAAAGCCTGCCATTTCACTACTATGAATACTTAAAAATAAAATAATGAAGATAATTTTATAAATATTCATAGTAGTGAAATAGTAGGCTATACAAATGTTCATGAAATTATCTTCTCAATTTTCCATTGAATGCATTCAATTCCGTGAAGAATACCGGTATTGATCTAATTAGTTTTCTCTATGAAAAAGTACATTGTAATAAAAAATAAAGTTTGATTGGTTTTGAATAAAGATGAAATAGAAACACGAATCGAGTGAAGAGTGAATAGATACAATTTTTTTCGAAAAAGAAATATTTTATCAATTACATTGAATAACTTCTGTGTATAAGGTAGCCTATGGATATTTCAGAAAAAATACAATAAACAGAGGCAGTCCCTCAATGATGATAAATACACGATGATATCCACAAGATAATATCTGAAAATAATGTAAATGTGAAACAACTTACGATAGCGAAGAAGATTGTGAACCTCAAAAGAGAACCCATTTTGTGCGTTTTAGGCCTATAGTAGTGACGACAGGCGAAATGTGATTTGATCAGTGGATTGTTTGGTAGTGAGAATGATAAAAATTGTTCACTACAAGTACTTTTATATAATAGACACAAACTAGACCAAATCATGTTAGCAGTTTTATTGAGAAAGAAGCGGGTTTTCCTCCTATGAATAAGACGCTTTGTTTATTTGCTCAAAGGGTTGATGAAACGTTCTCCTTCGGCCAAAACCTCTTACCTAATTGGACAAGAATATGTTACAATTGAATAACATTAGTTGTATGGAGAGTTACTGTCTATAAGTTTATTTCAGGTATCTACAGTAAAGAGATTCACATTCAATTGTGAATAATGGAGACAAGCATTGATGCTATATGCAAGGAATGCTGACAGTTTATAGTGAATCTAGCTATAGTTGATATCCTCTTGACGTTTATAGAGATTGAAATAGGGAGTTTGGCAGGACTGTTAGTTACGCATGTTAGTATTTGCCTAGAGCGATTATCGTCACTACTAGCTATCTTGGTAATCCTTGTCCAATGTCACATCACCTGTCATAAGAATACCTATATAGATCAAAATCATTTACAATCAATCACGTTGCGTAGAGCTGAGAATTATTTAGTTCGACTTTACATTCACTTATTAATCATTCAAATAATAAAATTTACACTATGAACAGAGATATTGTGGAATTTCTCCATATTAAGGTAAAATAAAAACGATATTGTCAGTTCCACCATAATTTATTTGAGTCAGACTTAAATTTCAATGCACTAAGGCATCATCTTCAGTGGTCTTTTTTGGTTAGACTTAGTCTAATCTATGATGTCTTTTTCAATTTGATTATAAAACAATATTTTTTATGAATTAATGGGGAAACACTCGCTTGCTGCTAATGAGGATTCAATGTTTGTGGTTATGAAAAATTTAAGAACAATGACTCAGTAGTCACCTACCTTTTTGAAATAGCTTCCCACTTTGGCATCCACTGGTATTTCGCGACGTTAATTATTAATTAAAAATAAAGATAACTGATCCAATGAAATGGGTTCAGATCCCGTCCTATTCAATAATACAGTTATCTTTAAACTGCCCGAACTGCGACAGGAAAACTGTATTATAAAACAAGAGCGAAATCTATCCCCTTCACCAGAACAGCCGGACTTTACTCACAGTCCTAACGAACAAGCTCACACACCCTTTCACCAAAAGAAAAATTTTGGGTATTAAATATAACTCAGTCAATGTCAAACATGAAAGCCATCTCAAGTACTTATAAGGCTTATAAGCCTGTGGTACTTTTCTATAAGTTGTGTAATTCTGATGATTAAATAAAATAAAATAGATAAAATAAAATAAGTACATATTTTTATCTGTCGCACAAGCGGCACGTTTGTTATTAAAACAAAAGAGAAGCTACATTAATTTTGACAACAAATGAAATAACATCTTTCTGTCGATGACAAAATTGTTCAAAGACAAAAACACTGTTCATTAAACTTTTCTAAATTAAAACTCTAAAATCCTGATCAATATGAGATAAATATATGATTCATATATATGTCCCATATGACCAGGTGACAAACTTGAGTCTGGCTCAGATAGATTATGTGGAACTGACAATAGGCCTACCGTATCGTTTTTATTTCGCCTTATTTCAAATAATAATTTGAATGATTGGAGGAAGGCGAAAATGCTTAGATGGAAATTAATGAGAAATTGCATTCATCCAAATGCTATAATTAATGAATTATTTAAATTAAACAAAAATCCAAATTAAATGCTGTAGATCACCCCGAAGACTTCTGCTACTGCAAATATTGACAACAGGATTATTACAGCTAGATGGAAGTTCGATGAAAGCCACTATCCAAAAACTATTATTTGCCAGCCCGATTTGCCAGACTGGCCGCTATGTCTTCGTATAAAAAGTGCTGCTATCCAGATATTGTTAGTTTGGTGTAGGGTGAGCATATATACCTGACTGGCAATTAGGAAATACCGGGTTCGTTTCGCGGGCTGGAAAATAATTTTTGGACAGTACAGCTCTGATCGAATTTCCATCTAGCTATTATAATCCTGTTGTCATTATTTGCAGTGGAAGAATTCTTGGGGGTGATTCACAATTATTGACAGCATCAATAGAGTGAAGGTGCTAGACACAATGGAGGAGTATGGAATGCCCCAAAAACTGATAAGACTGGTGAAGGTGACACTCTCTCAAAGTGTAGGTATGGTGCTGATTAATGAAAAAATGAGTAGGGAATTCAGGGTGGACAGTGGAGTTAGACAGGGTGACACTCTCTCAGCGCTGCTCTTCAATCTGGTCCTGCAGAGAACATTAAACAAGGTGGATATGACAGGAAGCATAATGTACAGAACTATTCAGGTGCATGCTTATGCAGACGACATAGTTATAGTTGCTAGGAGTGATCGGGCATTGAAAGAAACCTTTCTGGTGATTGAGGGAGAAGGACGACAGGTTGGTCTGAGAGTAAATGAAGGAAAAACAAAGTACATGAAGATGAAAAAGACAGCTGTAGAGAGACGACATCTGGGAAAGCTGGATATTGGCGAGTATTCCTTTGAAGAGGTTGAAAGGTTTAATTACCTTGGCGCAGAGGTCAACCAAGGGAATAGAATATCCCCAGAAATAAAAAGAAGAATAATGCTTGGCAACAAAGCATTTTTGCCAATATGCAATTAATAAGATCGAGAGCTATTTCCAGAGAAACGAAAATGAAAATGTACAAAACCTTGATACGACCTGTCGTGACATGGCTGCGAAACTTGGACTCTAAATGCAGCGGACACTCATGCATTGAGAGTATTTGAAAGGAAGGTGATAAGAAGAATCTATGGCCCTAGAAATGAAGGAGGGATTTGGAGGATCAGATATAATGAAGAGATCGAAATCCTACTCAAGAGGCAGAATATTGTCAGATTCGTGAAGTCAAGAAGAATAAGCTGGCTTGGGCATGTAGAGAGGATGCCACAGGAGAGAGCCCAGCAGAAGCTCATGCGAGAGGTCTTCTACAGTGCAAGAAGAAGAGGAAGGCCGAGAAGGAGCTGGCTGAGAGAAGTAGAGAACGACCTGCGTGTGATGGGAGTGATGCAGTGGAGAGTGTTAGCCCAGACAAGAAACGATTGGAGGCGAATTGTGGAGGAGGCGAAGGTTCTTCATGGACTGTAGCGCCGGCATAAGTAAGTAAGTAAGATTCACAACTATACATTTAATTTGGATTTTCGTTTAATAATAGTTATTCAAAATACTCAACCTAAAATTGTCACTTTTTCAAATATTGATATGAATAAAAATTCATTTATCAATGGATACTCGAAAATATCGAGCATTTGAAACATTTTTAAACCAGATAATTTTACTAATTATACATTTTTTCCAATTTTTGAAATCATATCATACTTCTTACAACATTAGGCTACATAATAGTGTATTACTATGCTACTATAAGAAAGAGGTTTTTAGGAAAATTATTTCTTAGGCTATTCAATAATAAGTGTATCTCAGAGTACATATTTATGGAGAAAGTTTGAATTCTGTAGGAACTGTATAGAACAGCGTTCCATTTCAACAGCACTTTCACTTGTTAAGAATTCACACCAATACATTTTCGAGTTATATAAACGTGAATATTTTAGATTCTCGATTTAATACTAGTGCCCAAGTTCCATAAACTTCGGTGATTCACTTGTGATAGAAGATGAGGGTTAAAGTGATAGAAATCTACATTATAACAGTGAGTACAATTTATTATTAGTGATTTATTGTCATCTTTATCATTATTGTATGAATGATTATAGAGCCGTGGAATAATATAATTTTTATAATTAAATATATATAATTGGCCTACAATAATTGAGTTGTTTTAATTAGCAGGTTATTTGAAGGAATGTGCGATTCACAAAAGAACACAATATTAGTTTCTTTCCTCATTCATTGTATTGTATATTTCAAAGAAATTAGTTGGAATAGGCCTTTAAAGGATAGTTAAAAATTATATGAGAATATAGTTACTTGTTGGAAACATTAACAAAAAATTATCATTTTCAATTAATTTCAAAAAATATTTGAATATTCTCTCCTTTTTTGAAATGTTATATGCAGCCACTCCTTGTCTTATAGAATCAATCGATGAAAGCTCCTTCAAAATTTTTGAAATCTTAAATTTAGATTATCCAAGGAGACTTGAGTTTTTTGAAATGTATATAAACTCTTCCAGCACGTTTCTATTAGGTAGTCGTTTTCTTCTCTCACCTTATGATAGAAATCTCATAAAAATACTTCTTTCTTAGTTTTTGTATGAAAATCAATTTTTAATATTTGATGGGAACGTTTATGTTCAAATAATTATCGATAAATTAATACTTATGATAACAATAAAATTATTTTGTGCGATTTGATGAATAATTTTGTAGGTTTTGATAGACTATAAGTTGTTGAGTTTAATATACTTAAGACTTTTATATTGTTTTCAAGCTACAAAACCAGTTGACTATTTTATATCACAAAAATTATTATTTTCAACAAGATCGCACATTAATTATTATTAAGTACCTCCTATTCTCCATTAGTACATAAATTTTTCATTCTTCGTTAGAACACAGTACCGTACTTGATTATTTTCGATTTGCATGATAGTAGGCACCGTATGAATATAACTCTCTAATTTAAAACCCAAGTGCTAATCTGATTAAAACTCTAATAATAATAAATTGTTTTAAATAAACTTCAAAAAATGCCCACTATCGTATAAATTATTTTTATTAAACCTCATTAAAAGTTTGAAACTCACTTTTAATAAGTGCTCTGTAATATAGAACCTTTCAAATTTGAACAGTCAGTGGTTGACAATTCCTTGTACTCATATTTGTCTTATTGATTATAGAGAATACCACAACATCAGTCATAATACAAACTGTATTGTCCGTACCTTACCATTTTATTTAGAGTAGGATTTCTGCATTCCAACATTATTTCGTTCATAGTCTCGGTAATATTGATTACTAGCAGGTGACCTGCTCCGCAAGAGTCTTTTTAAGTCACGTGAAAAACTGAAAACTTGACGTACTGAAATCTTGAAGAACTGATATAATAGGCTCATAACCATCCTCTGTAAATTAAAAATGAGAATCTGTGTGTAAACTTTCAAGTTGATCATTAGTTCAGTAGTTCAGACGTGATGATGCGTCATTCTTGTATTTCCTATCCCGTACATGTATAAGTCATTTCTTCCCTTTATTTTTATTATAGATGATTAGTCCTGTAGTGGTGTGTTACTTTTTATTTATTTGAAAAATAAATTTCAGGTACCTTTTTTGAGTGAGTCATTTCCCTTGTTTTACCATTATTAAGTTACTGAAGAATAAATTTTACTTGTTATTTGCAACAGGTATTCCTGGTTGTGACATTTATGACGTACTTGGCATCAGCCAATCCGATCTTTAGCTGGCGCCGACCGATAGCTTACAAATTCAACACAGATATCGGCTACTCCAAATACCACGCACTCAATTACTGGCCAATCAACAGTCGCCATGCGGAAGGAGAATTCGACAAGTTCAGTGATGAACCTGCTTGATTTCATCGATTCAAATAATGGATGAAGTGTTGGACTTATTTACAAAGAACATCAGTGTTCTAAACCAAAGACTCTTATAAGTTACTATGGCAGCCTATTTATGATTCAATTTGACTTATAGCAATCTAGTTTTGGAAATTTATATGAAATCATTTCACAGTTTTTTTCTATAATGAGCTCATAATTTTGAAACCAAGCTAACTTCCTCGATACGAGTGGACTTATAAACAATGATTAGATTCCATTCAGTCACAAACCTGATTCTTTCTATTGAAAATTTCTAAAAATTTGAAAATATTCAAACGGAATTATTATAAAATGTGCCACCACATTATTGTGCTGATAATTTATAAAGCTCAATAGAATGAAAGTGAACTGTCCTTTGAAATTTAGAATCACAAAACTTAACTAATTTATTGGTAACATGTTACAGAAATTTCTATTTTAGTGTAGCTTTAAAATATTCGCTAAAGTAATTCATTGAGTTTAATTATTCTCCTGCATTGGAAAAGTAGCAGATTAGGGTGGAAGCATGTTGTGCTGGTTTTCATGAATGTGCTATTTTACAAACCTAATTAATTAATTGGATTACTTTGAATTTACTTTGTATTTGTTCAAAATTAAGATATTTTGAATTATCAATGCTTATTTATTCATTTATTTCCATGTCATCCAACTCACACATCAATATTACTAAGAGCATTTTTATTATTAAGTGTTTACCTAATAATATTATACTGCATGACAACTGTATAGAGAGGTAAGAACACTACGTGTGTTCTATAAATATATAGAATATTTTTTTCTCGTAAGTCCTTAGTGGGATTCACTTTGAATTTTCAGCATTAGTTGAATACAAAATATTAATACCGTACTATTTATAAGCAATACTGACAGTATAGTAAGTGAAACTTACTATAGAACTGGATAGTGGATCTCGATTAATAAGTTAATGGAAGATAAAGTGAATACAGTATTCCCCTGTTGATAATTGGATCAATGATGGTAGGAACGGAAATGAATAATCAACAAACTAAGCTGCTCAATTTGATATTTACTTTATTCAACGAAACACTTCGTCATAACAGAATTTAGAATCTTTTGATCCTTCATGAAGGACGCAAGAGAACTCAGGAAAATTTAGATATTTGATTGAGTCAGTTATCTACCACTTCAAACTTGAGTACCGTAGTTTTGATGGTGTTCAAACGTTTGTTCAAGCTGTCATGGTGTGGTTCCAAGAATTTTTGGATGTTGAGGGTTTCTGAAGTTTCCTAACGACGTCCACTTGGTGGCAGATACTGTCGGCTACTCTGACCTCCGCTAGAGCCTCCTGATGCTCCACCGTTAGCTCCTCCTGATCCTCCGCCATTGGCACCTCCAGCTCCACCACTAGCACCGCCATTGGCTCCTCCACCATTAGCTCCACCAGCCCCGCCATTCTGAGCTCCATTTCCTCCCTTTCCATTGGCGCCACCTGATGCTCCGCCTCCATTAGCACCCGATGAACCTCCACCATTGGCGCCGCCTCCATATCCTCCAGCACCTCCCTGACCTTCGGATCCTCCCTGGGAGCCTCCGGATCCACCTCCGTAGCCACCACCTAAATCATATGAATCTTGTTATTCATCTCCTATTTTCAGAGCAGTTGAAGCTTTGAGGCATAAGATATTTCGTATAACATAGTTATTTTAGAATATTATCTTTCAACATTTTAAAAAGTTTAGTTTATCATTCGTTTTCAGAGCCGTTCAAGTTTAGAGGCATATAATATATTTTGTATAACATTTCAGTCACATTATTTAGTTTTTAACTCCTCACATTGCACCTTAGTTGGAAAACGTGGCTGGAATCCATTATTAACATATTACAAGACTACGGTACATTCAATACTTGACTAAAGTGAATTTTATGATTTCATTAACAACTTAAAATGAAATATTTTATTCCAATAAAAGTATTTGCACGGGTTTGTAGCTATACAAAGCCCAGTTGCTATTCATCCTTAATATTTTACACTATTTTAAAAATACTATTATTTAATTATTTGAGATCAGTGAAAAGGGACTTGACATGAGCTAATCTGTGAGAAACCTCTAATAGCCTGACCACACCTTCTTGTAGGGCTACTATAATAATTTCTTCAGTAGTGTATGCCCACTATTTACACCACAGCAGTAGTATACCCTATGTGTGACAATACTCTGAACCATGCTCTGTAAAAATACAAGTCAGAAACTCCGATAATTGTGTGAAACTTGGGGCTCCAGCAGTTTGATCAAGTAAATGATTAGCTTAGAGAAGCCAACTCAAATGGATAGATTACTCGAATATAATATTGTTGTGATCCTCTCAGTCCAGCAATCTATCAATGAATATACTATCTAAAAATTGTTATTCCACTGCTTTACTGTTGTTTCATTGAATTTTTTAAAATAATTTCACTATTTTATTCTTTTTCATCTTATTGAGGAAGAGATATTAATTTTACCTGGGGCACCACCTTGAGATCCTCCCTGACCGCCTCCTTGAGGACCTCCCTGACCGCCTCCTTGAGGACCTCCTGACCGCCTCCTTGAGGACCTCCCTGACCGCCTCCTTGAGGACCTCCCTGACCGCCTCCTTGAGGACCTCCTTGACCTCCCTGAGGACCTCCTTGACCACCTCCCTGTCCACCTCCAGGAGCTCCTCCCTGACCTCCTCCTTGAGCTCCTCCCTGACCGCCTCCCGGTGAAGGTGGCAGGTATCCGCGACCGTTACCCCCTCCACCGCCACCTCCTAGCTCGCTGACATCAGCAATTATGAGGGTGGCGAGACAGAGCACGCCGAAAGCGAGTACAATTCTGGCAGCCTGTCAAAAAATCAAATTCATCAATCCATTTTACATAGAAATAAACTAGCTATCAATCAATTGCTCATTCATAACTGCTTCATGGATCGTATTACTTTTCTGATTTGAGATCTGAATTCAGAACAGATTGATGTATAGATCACTGAACTTGAACGTCATGAGTAAACTGAATTTTCTAACTTAAATTGTTAATGAACATTTCTTTTGGTGAAATTTCAATAGCGTGGATAGAATAACTATATCATAGAATACACGCAACATCCTTCAAGCTCCTATTTTTTTCACAATAATACATCACGAATGTATTAGATATTAGAATTGATGATATTATTGGGATGAATTCAATTGTTAAATACTGGTACAAAGATTGATTTCAATCTTTGAATGTCGACCATTTATAATAATTTCATTGGACAATCAATCACCTGCTTGGAGCCGATTATAAGAATATTGCAGGTACATACGAGTTATAGCAGAATAATATATTTCACAATTTTTCACCTATTTTGTATTAAAATGGAGTGGAAATAGAAAAGAATAATCATCATATAAATCAAGTAAAGTATTTTTCGTTAAAACAATGAGCTAATCATTTAAAAACCAAATAATTTTCTAAAGATGGAATGAATTGAGAAATTATGAGAGATTATTTTAATTGCAATAGTTTTATCTTATTGCTATAATTTTGGATTTTCTTCAATACCCTATTATAGTAGGCCTCAAATATGCCTAAAGGCACTAGAATAAACTTATATCTATAATTAATTGCAGGTTAGTTGCTAGTTGATGACTAAACATTTTCCTCAACTGTTAAGTCAACTTATAAGTCCATAAAAAGCTTGGAATCACAAGTCTTCAGGTCTATAGAAACCTTATAGACCTTGACATGTCTCATGAAAAGATGACATCTAAGATTTTTAAAACATAGATAATAATTGAGTTTCATTATACAAAAAAATCGAATCACAAGTCGAAGAGTAGAGTGGTGAATAAAATTGATTTACGATAATGAATTTCCTCGAGGAAATTTTTCTAAAAACTTCAGTATCATAGAAGGAATCCAAGAGGGAGAGTTTTGAGTTGATACTGGTGTTTCTCTAACAATATTCCCATAATTTTTGGATAGATAGTTAGATGAATGGTATATGACATGTTAAAAAAACAATGATTTTGAATTGATTGAGGAAAATGCAAATGGAACGTGTCGTTCTCAAAAATGTCTACAATACTGAACCATACTATACTGGATGAATGAATCGAATTAATAAGACTCTCCTCAACATTGGCATGATTTTTCAAATGATGATTTAGCATTATATGAAATTCAAAAATTATTAAATTATTTCACAACTATAGTGAGGTCCACGTTATCAATGGCAGGGGATGAATTTTTGTAACTGAGATTGAATATTTTAAAATTATTCATTATAGCCTATTTCTACATTGTTGTAAAACAATCTTTTCTAGCAGAGATAGAAAAGGATAGCGCTATCTCAAATTCAAATAGTCTTTATTCCAGAAAATGCGATTATACAATTTATAATAAATACAATTACAATAATTGTAATAGAAATGTATGGAATACCTCTACAAATACTATACATATCGGTGCTTTGTCAGCTTTATTGAATGATAGGCAAGGATGGCAACACAAATATTAATTAAACATTTAACTGCCATTATAACGTGAACCTCACTATACTGCTATGAAAAAGATAAGTTTTAGATTCTTGCAATTGAATTTTAAATTTTTTTGTGAAATTCAACCATATTTATGATTTTAAATCACTAATTAGTTGTTTGAAATTGTTCTCTCTCAATCAATGCTCTATGATTTTTGAATACAGCATTAACTAAATGAGAAAATGAAAGTGAAGAAAATTTGTAGGTGGAAAAAGAGAGAAGATTGCAGTATCATAGAATTGCTACCATATATATTATACTTATAGATGAATTATTAAGCTAATTAAACAAAATTGAATTCGTTAAGAATTAAATTCTACTCACCATTATGCACTAAAGATCCAAAGTAGTTAGTTGGTTGCTTTAGGAAGATGATGTGAAGAGTTACGGTACACTTGGAAACTGATGACTGATGTGGGCTGGTGCGCAGTTTTATACGGTGATTGGCGAAGGGCAAATCACGATGTACAACAATAAAATCATGAAAAACTTGGCTACTGCATGATAGCAGTTGGAAGGCTGTCAGTCACCTTTTCTTTCAACTCACCATTGATTGAGTCTCCAATCTGAATAGACTACGTACGAAGAACCATCAGGACCTTCAATACTATAGAGGTCTTCTTCTCCATCATCTTCATCTCCTTCTTTCTTTTCCCTTTCTTTTTTCTTTTCTTATTTTTGTCTAATTATTTCTCTTGTTGTTGATGTTCTTCTTTGTCATCGCCTCTATTCTTTTTTTCTATTCCATTATCCTCTTCTCCTCCTATACTCTTCTAATTTACTTCTTCTCTGGATTATTCTTCTCTTCCACCTTATGCCTCGCTTCCTACTTTCTCATTTTCTTCTTCTCTGTATTATTCTCCTCTTTTACCATGTCCCCTTACGATTATTTTTCTGTTCTCCTCCCTTACTTATTCTCTTCTCACCTCTCCCTACAACGCACCTTATCTTTTTCATATTCAACCTTTTAATACTTCATGCTGTTTCATCTTCTTCTGTATCCTCTAGTTCCTCTACTAAATTCCGCATATTATTATCCTTTCTCTTTATACCCTTATTTTCCTTATTCAACTTCTTTTACCTCTCACTTCAGTTTCCTCTTCAGCTTCACATATTTTTTTTCATCTTTTCCCGTCGGTCTTCCACTTCATCATCTTCTTTTCCTTCTTTTTCTGCTTTGTCACAACTGAATCCTCGCTTTTTCTATATTTATATTCATTACTACTCTCCTCCTTATCTACCTATTTGCTCCACTTCTTCTCATTCCCATCTGCTTCCTCTAATTCCTATCTTTATCATAGTCCTTCTTCAATCATGTTGTTGAACAATATTGCTATAATTGTGTTTGCTTCTGTTTTTGTGTTTTTTCGTTCCAGTTCTTCATTTTTCATTCTAAAATTTCTTCTCGTTTTCTCTTTCTCTGCTCCTTTCTAATCTTACTTCATCTTCTTCCTCACATCATCTTTTTCCTTTTCCGCGTTTATGTCTTTCCTTCTTATTTTTGCTTGTGCTCCGATCTTTTTATTATTTTTCATCTTCCTATCTTCTCTTTCAACTAACTTTTCCTTTCTCTTCATCTGCTATCCTTCACTCTTGTTCCTCGTCCACCTTATCCTCTTTTTCCTCCTTATTATTTTTCTCCTCCTCCCCCTCCTCCAACTCCTTAATTATTCCTTGATGATCTCTTCATTTGAACACCTCTTCTCTGTTCTCACTATCATCACGTCTTTTCCTCCTTTTTTTCTAACGAATGAATGATTAAATTACATAATCAGAGTAGCAATACACTTCGTCTCCTATACTTTCATGAATAAAGGACTTCGCCTCACGCAGTAAGGCCTACCTTGTAAGCCCACACGATCTCATTCACTTCATTTGTATGCTAAGGATTCATGATAAAACGAGATCTCGAAGTAAAAGAAAACAAGGTAAAATAAAAGGATATCTGATTAATTAATCATCACGTCAGCTGAATTTGATTTGACGGTTCTCTTTTTTTGCACTTCAGTATTGTCAGCTCTTTATTGTTCGAAAAACCTGATTCTATATTATAGTGACGAGATTCATATGATACTGTCAGCATTGGTTGATAGGGAAGCAGTGTTTCTATTCAGAAGGAATGCTGAAGGTGTGAAGTAGAACTCTAGGAAGTAGATTAGTTGCTGGTGAGTATTGTGAGTAGGCCTAGGCCTATAGCCTTTCTCAATATTGTGAGCACAATACCAAGGTTATTGTCCTAGCGATACAGCTCAGTTCCAGATTAAACAATACTGGTGATGAGTCATTTCAATAATTAGAAAATAATATTTCAGAAATATATAGAAATTTGATACGGTATTTGAATACCGGTACGGGAGACTTTCAATGCAGATATATTTGCAAATGATGGTTGAAGCACTATAAATGAAGTAAAACCTACAAAGATATATTCGCACAATAACAACATAGGTATGAATTAAATTGTAGGCCTACAATGAAACTGGATCTGGGTAGACAAGAGAAAATTATTGAGCTTTTATTTCATTACGTAATTTTGACTTTGGACGAGTGAAGAATTCAACATGAGAATATAATCATTCTAAACAATTCTTTACAGCAATGATATAAAATTGAGAGATATTCAACTCACAAATCAAATGAATAAAATAATGATATACGGTACGGTTCAGTAAAGCAGTGAGAACAATTATTCGATTCTTTTATTAGGTCTTCATTGTAATAAATTTAATAGCCTACATTAAGTTTATTGTGCCTAATTGTTAATCAAACTCATAACCCATAATTACTCCAATTGAGCTTATTTTATAAACATTTTCACCTTTACAGAGGTGATGAATTTGTTCCTTATCTGTGAATAGATGATTAATAGAGAATATATGAATTGGTCATCTGTCCAATTATTACGGCACCATATTTCCTCCTTTTCTGTAGAAAAATATCCTGAGTATTTATTATTAAAAAAAAAAAAAAAAACGGTGGTAGAACAGTTCCTACAGAAAAAACACATTAATAGACAACACATTATCATAAGATATCAACCTTTAAATTTACACAAAGGAAATAAAGATTGATTGATCAAAGTAATTGATTGAGTAAAAAACCGTTTCCAAAGAGATGAATACTTGGATTTGTAAAGAAATAGGCCTAGGTATTATTAGAAGAATATAATTGGAATAAGTTGAGAGAACAATTGGCTATAGTGTGAGATTAGCATTTAACAGTCAGCATTAGTTGAATGGAAAGTTTTGATGCTACATGATGAATGAATAATGACAGTTCGAACCACTACTATGATCCACTATACATAATGGTAGCAGATAATGTGCCTTACCGCGTATTCAATTAAGCGTGTCATATCAGTTACAATAGAACTTTTTTGACAGCTAAAAAGTGTGTTTTGATGAGAGATTATGGAAGATGATTTCCATGCACATTATATACTCCACTTTTTTAAATAATTGATCCTATCATAATGATTACGTTAGCTTCTTTCAGGTGTATAATAAAAATTTCACCATCAAACTATTCATGTTGTTTTTTATTTGTTACAAAATTATTCAGCCCAGGCCTATTATAATAATAAATATAGGTATTGTATATGGTAGATTATACCAATACCCGCTAATGATGTTATAAAATACATGAAAATTTTAGAAGTAGGCCTACATGATAAGTACGGTAACTTATTTGCTACAGTTAATCATCATCATCATCATCGTCACATTTTATTATGCTTCCAAATTGCTTGATTCTGCAGTGTTATATAATGATACACAGTTTTGTATAGAAATTGGCCATTTTTCGTGTAAGTAAATATGGACTGAAATACACTCAAAAGGGATTTTTTATATTTCAAATTTCAGTTATGATAAGTTACATGATTTTGAACCGCCTTGACGAGCTGAGAAGAATGAGCTGTAGTACGAGGAGATCTGATCATTCTGTCAAATTTTATGAGTGTTAAAAGTCTTGATCCTTGACGGATCCTATGTGCCAACCCCCCCCTCCACTAGGAAATACTGAGATTAAATGTACGGTCTAACGGATGATTCTCATAGAACATAACCCTCCTAAGATGATTTCAGTCGAAATATTTAACTATTTTTTTATTGGCCTTGAAAAGGTATTATAATGAAAAATTTGTATCTTGGCTGTAGAACATGATTTTCTATTTTTGGGAGTATTCCCCCTCCCACCCACTACTAAATTCGAAAACTCCTAAGGAATCCAGTTCAGAATTAATTGTCCTTTCACATTATGTGTGGTTTTTTATCATTACTAGAAAAATATCCAAGTTGTATAGGGTAGAAGTGGTAAGTTTGCATAATTTTGGAAACCCCTTAAGAAAATACCCCTTTTTTGAAAATTCGTAGCTCCGGAACAAAAAATGGTAGTCCTGCGCGACCACTCAATTTATAGGAAAATTTATTTTCTTTGATTTTGTTAAGAATGATTTTTCTCCAAAAACTTTAAGTTTTCGAGATTGGATGGAAAAATTAAAAAGTCTGAAATTGTGGGGGTTTTGGGGCTGAAGCCGCCCTCTGGCGTGTCAGCGAATTTCAGATTCGAATTCAGCACCCAAAATATAAAAATTGAACCATCGAGAATAGCTATTTATGTATTAAGAGCGTAATGCGCAACTTTATCGCTTCCGCAAAACAGATATCATGTGACGTGAAGCGTCGCGTGATAATTTTGCAAGAGCGATAAGAAGCATTACGCGCGAATTACATACAACATTTTTTCTACAACTGCCCAAACCTGTTTAATTACTTATATCGGCGGAGTTACAATTACCGACTTTTTAGGTTAAGATCTGACCTTTTGGCGAGCTGCTTACCATCAGCTGATTGGCGAGCGTAAAGAAACACTTCTGCGCATGCGCGAATGATTTGCGAGTGTAAAGAAAATTTACTGTGCATGCGTGTAAGGTTGGCGATTGAAAAAGTAGATTCTCCTCATAGCCAAGTCAATGAAGGTCCAAAAAAGCAGTTTCGATCCGAAAATTAAATAAAAGCTGAATTTCCCACCATCGATGGAACCCTCCCAGAGGGTCATTCTCCCAAAAGTCCCAAGAAATCCCCTTGGAGCTTTCCGCCCCAGCCCCCTAAAACATGAAAAATGCAGGTAAACACGGGAAATCAAATATCTCTGTAACCATTGATCGGAAACAGTTCTATTATATGCCATTCGATTCGGTACACTATGGACTACAATATAAGTTATATTTATTTTTCCAAAAAAATTTACAGTTTTCTTGATAAAATATTATATGTGTAAAAATTTAGGGGGTTTGTGATTTGATTTTTTTGTTTTCTTTGAATAACTTCGAAACAAGTAGTTTTAAAGGAAAATGAGCCAGATAATTAATGTAGCCACTGTCATTGCAAATCCATTGATGTATATTGTTATGTATTTGCGATTCGATTTGACGCTGTGGAAGGGGAAACAGTCGACGCGGAATGGCGCGGCTGACTCTCTTAGCCATAGTAAACAGCAAACTGGAAATCAATTATCTCTGTAACCATTAATCAGAAAAAAATCTATCATATGTCATTCGATTCCTTACATTATGGACTAAAATATTAGTTGTATTCATTTCCTCAATAAATCAAAGTTTCCTTGATAAAATAATATATATGTGGAAATTTAGGGGTTTTTCGATTTGATTTTTGTTTTCTCCGATTAACTTCGAAGCAAATAATCTAAAGAAAATTAGACAAATATAATTAATGTACCCACATTCATTGCGAATCCATTGACGTATATTGTTATTTATTTGTGATTCGATTTGACGCTGTTGAAGGGGAAACAATCGACGCGGTACGGCGTGGCTGACTCTCTTCACCATAGTAAACAGTAAAATACAGTAGTAGGCCCACTGCTTTCTAAGTTTCATCTTATTCACACTATGGCGCTCGAAACAATCAATTTTGTCTATTGTTTTGACATGCGATGAAACTAATTTTCCACATTTTAATTCTCTAAATTCTCTAAAATCATTTTGTTGTTATATATGTGCTAAATCATGCATTCTATGACAGACAAAGATATTGTTTGCAACCGATAAAATATTCATACTATTACATAATATAATACATATTTAAAATATAATACATATTTAAAATATGTGTGTATGATCATGATTCTATGCTAAAATTTATCATAAGTTATGAATGTCAAAAACTGAGATAAATCATAGATTACAATAGTGTAAACAGTGGCAATTTCCTGAAAAATCATAGCGTGCAGTGTTTGCTGTTTTCTACAGTTAATATTCTCCAAGTCAGGTTGATAATATACCTTCAGTTAAGCAAAATATATATATATACGGCTGAGGCATAAAAAAAATATACATTAGGCTTGTTGAGTTGAAACTTTCTATTATTCTCTCTGTAAAGTAGCTTATCTTCCGTTCTTACTAGTTGATTTCTTATGACTTAGCATTCATAGATTTAGTTGTGTGAAGCTATTTGAAAAATGTACCTGATTATCAATTTCATGGTTTTTATACCATTCTAGCTCATTGTGATCATTGAAGGGTTGAAGTGATGAGTTAGTTCAAGTGAATTCTAGTACACAAGTATATTGTGCTTATAGTGGGCTCTTCTTTATTTTCTATCGATGTTTTGCTCCAGTAGAGAAAATTCAAAATGTTGGTTTTACATTTTATAATAATATAAATTAACGGTAATATATATTTGATAAGTCCAGTATTAAATTAATCGATGTTGATTTTATCGTTGTATCGCTTTGTATCAATGTTACTTGCACTGTTTGCAATTCATCACTATTCTCTCAAGAATTAGTTTTTTATGAATTTCATGATTTGAAAATTGAAATTCAAATGCTATTTGGATGACGTTCACATTCCACTGTTTTTTTACAATAATTGTTACGTTGAAGAGTGAGGCAATTCAATCCATTTGGAAGTAAAAGGAAATCACAGTGCAATTTGAACAGTGGATAGTAACTTTGAAATTTAGTTGCCCAATTCATTTCGGCTTGATACTATCATTTGTAACTATAGTTGATCAGAAATATGCATTGTATATAAGGTGCATATTTCAGTTTGACTAATCTTCTATCACAGTCTCGCTTTTATTCATAAGCATGATAATCCTAAATACATTGATTACCTTAAAGATTTATCTTATCTTACGCCGAACAATGTACAATACAAACAATTTTCATTTAATTACTATTATGATGATCATTGGAATTTCTGCCTGTGATTGAGAAAAAGTCATTTTATGAGCCTTGAAATTCGTACCTAGAAAAAGTTGCATTATTACTAGAATTTTTTTTTTACTATTTATTATAGGTACTGTACATTGATTTCTGTGATTTTAGAGATCAAACTACTTTATTCTGAATCAGGATAAGGATAAATAGGGAAATTGTGAGATGGAGATAACATCCATAGTTACATAGCATCAATTTGAAAGCTCTGATAATAATTATTTGAACGGAACTGCGATTCTGGCTTGGTAGTGCCTCTTCATGTTCAGTGAGAATAGAAAGCTTCAGAGTAATTCGTTCTCACTATATGTGATAATATTGATAATATTTGGTAACATTTGTTAATATTTGAACCGAATGTGCAACAAATTAATCTACTTTCAGCTTGAAAATTTTCAACTTATCAGGAGTACAGTGTTATCATATAGTATCTCAGGTAGGCCCACCCTTTTATTTGTTTTTGTTCGCGTGATCTGATGATATTCATTCCATTATCAAGTGTGTAAATTATAAAGAGTGATGAAACAAGATAAAACACAAGAAAAGCTATGAAAAGAAATTTTGAATCTTCATTTTTCACGAAATAAGGATAAGATGAAGGAGTCGGACACATAATATATCATGAAACTTCGTTGAAAAACATCAATATCTGAAACTAGAGTTATCAAATTGTGTTACCTCGTATGGAGGTAAATTGACTCGTATGGAGAAGGCACACTTCAATTTAATAAAATAAACTCTGTGAGCAAACAACGAAATCCTGATTTTTATCATGAGCATGGTTAAATAAAGAAAATTGTAATATTTTTTAGAGTATTGAAAAGTGAAAATCTATATACAGCGCATGTCAAAACAATAGACAAAATTAATTGTTTCGAGCGCCATAGTGTAGACAATGCAATGTAGACAGCAGTATTATTCTGTTTACTATGGTGAATGGAGTCAGCCGCGTCGGCTGTTTCCCCTTCCACAGCGTCAACTTGAATCGCAAATACATAAAAATATACATCAATGGATTCGCAATGAATGTGGCTACAATAATTATTCGTCACATTGTTCTTTAAAATTACTTGCTTCGAAGTTAATCGGAGAAAACAAAAAAATCAAATCAAAAAACCCCTAAATTTTTACATTATATTATTTTATCAAGGAAACTGTTCGATTTATTGAGAAAATGAATACGACTAATATTGTAGTCCATAATGTAAAGAATCGAATGGCATATAATAGAACTGTTTCCGATCAATGGTTACAGAGATAATTGATTTTCCGTGATTACCTGCATTTTTCAACTTTGAGGGGTGCTGGGGGGGAAAGCTCCAAGGGGATTTCTTGGGACTTTTGGGAGAATGACCCTCTGGGAGGGTTCTATCGATGGTAAAAGATTCAGCTTTTATTTAATTTTCGGATCGAAAAAACCTTTATTGACTGGGCTATCAGAAATAAGCTGTTTTACGAGGGGAATTGAGTATGTAAATTCTTTTTTTACGCGCAGTTGTAGAAAAAAATTATTTCCTGGCTGTTTCCTGAAAAACGACCATTTGACTGGACTATTAAACTTATTTCCTATTCTCTAATTCCACTATGAGAGATCCGTCAGTTCTCCATTGGAACCATCCCCTATTATCAATCAAAATCCTATCTTGGTTTGAGTTTATTTGTTAATAATTTTCGGCAAGAGAGCGGAGAACAGAGCTTTGGCAAAAACCATGAGGATCGACAAAGAAAGGATCGGAAATCCTTGGCAAAAACCTTAGACCAGTTATAGAATAGACACGGCTCATTGTATATTCATACTGAAAGTCGATGAAGCCAACATCTACAGCCAAATCCGCCCATCTTGACGTCACAGCAATGACGTCACGCATCGTAAAGAAATTATAGAAAACTTTTTTGAGTTTTTGCGTAAGTGTTTGTGGTGTTTAACTTACATTGTTTTTGAGCAATGCATTGTTGTTAGCTTGGTTGTGACGTCAAGATGAGTGGATTTGGCAGTAGATGTTGGCTTCAGAGGCTAGACTTCCCAGCGTGTCTATTCTATAACTGGTCTAAGGCAAAAACTCACAAAGCAAACGCAATACAGACTGATACAGTTGGCAGTAATTTTCGAATCAGCTGATCAAGTGACGTTTCTGCTTTTATTATTAATCGATTAACCTAACCTAAAACTTTTGCAACAAAACTTTGATATGGATATTTTTATGAAAATATATATTAATTGAAAAACTTATAAAATACAACAATAAATATAGCAAAAAGCTTTAGTTTCTTAGTATTGATTGAAGAAATTTGATAGAATTTTCATGGCGTTGAAAGGGCTACGTTCAGTTCTTATTGATTTGAGTGGAACCTTGCATATTGACAATGAAATAACACCGGGAGCTGTAGATGCTCTTAAAAGGTAAATAATTGCCTGGATTATTTTATTTTAGTAATATAAAAGTCTTTAGTTAGCCAGGGTATTATAAAATTACTTTTCCTACTGTACATTGCAGTACCGCACTGCTCTTACAGCTGTAAGCTTTACTCGAACTTTGAGAATATATCCAATCAACATTTTTATAAAGTTTTCTGTACCTTATTATATTAGTGGATATACAATGGAAGGATGATGTGTAGGCCAACATTTTCTAAGTGGGTCTTAAGCTACTGGAAAAATACAAGGATTAGTGGATATACAATGGAAGGATGATGTGTAGGCCAACATTTTCAAGTGGGTCTTAAGCTACTGGAAAAATACATAATATCGTCAAATACTAATCAAATTTATTGATATTGTCAAATATTTATTGTATATTTTGTATTCATCACGATTTTCTTTTCCATACGACATTGTTCCTAATCTACCCCGGTGTTTTAGATGTGAATATAGCATGATATCAAATGAGACAGCTTCCGCTCTGTGCCATAAGAAAAAGCGGTAGTGCGCGATACTAGATGGTACTCCCGCCAGCTAAGCGAGCTCTGTTTGACCTGGTATACTTGATAACTCAGGAAGAGATTTTTAAAACTTCTCTCCCACATTGGAAGCGAAGTTAGTGTGACAAGGCCTCCAAAAATGTCGGCTGGTTATCGGACAACAGATATCGTACTGTTGAATGCATCGCTTCCACTCGTGTCGGCCGACATTGCTGTCTTTGATTTTGTTATTTTAAAGCCGGATACTATGGTTCTATTATTTTGAGTTCAACGTTTAAAAGAACAAGTGAGATGTTAACGGTCAAAGCCCTGCTGTGCATGTATCGACTATTCTGTAGTGGGATAATTCTCACTCAGTCTAATTGACCGAGCGAAGTGAGGTCTAAGATTCAAGTCGACGGTTTTGCATTTCTCTTTATGTTTATATTTATGTTCCGCATTTACAGCGAAACGTAGGATTTTCATGAAATTTGACAGGTATGTTCCTTTTTGAATTTGTCGTCGACGTATACATACGGTTTTTTGAAATTATGCATTTTATTGATAATACAAAAGGAAAAGGAGTCTCCTTTGAACGCCAATATTACCGTAAAAATCAGACTTTAGAATTATCATAAATCAGCTGTCTAGTGGACTATAATACTACCCGTTCAAAAACATCGAACTCTTGGAAATATAGTTTTCCATCAACGTTAGTAGACAGTTGTCTACTAACTTTGTCTTTCCATAAGCTGAGACCATGATTCTAGTTTGGAGTTATTGATAGAAAACATTTTTTTTTACATTTTTATTTTTTATTCTGATGATTCAAATTGCAACGAAATTGATTTCTAAAATTATGAAAAGAAAGAAATGAAGTTTGTAGGAAATCAGCATTATGGTAGTTTATTTTGTTAATTTCAACACACCGATTTTTCGCCTACACGACAACACAGAATGTTCTCTGATGGGTTGATTGGATTAGCGTATCGACGGCAGCCAGACCTGATAACAGCGCTCACACTCACATTCCGGGACGACACGTCACGGTACGAAAGGACAGAAAGCTCTATGTTTATTTAGGATTTTTTCTAGACATTTTAAATTGATAAATTATTTATTAATTTTTGAAGACACATAACAACAGGTCATTGTAGCTTACTGAGCGCGAGGTCTACTGTTCACAGAACTACTAGTTTAGCGAGTATGAATTATTAGAACATATGGGAATGATATTATCACTGTACCTGCCTGACACGTTCACTGATATTGATATTCGGGAATTCACCTTTAAGGTACAGTGAGAATATTATCCCCATAAGTTATAATGGGGCTGTTCTGGCTGGAGCTCGGCCAGGCTGAGTGGGAATAGTCCCATCACAACTCATGGGGACACATACACTGATCCTGAAATGTACTAATCCTCTAATCCAGCTTTACACTAACAAATATTTTTTGATAAACTGGTGTTTTTTATTTGGTGTAACCTATTAGATCATCACTGACTTGACTAAATATACTGCATGTTCTTATATGATTGTGTCATGCCCGATGCCGCATCCACACTCTCGCCAACGTACAAATGCGACGAGCGCAAGATCGTGGATGGCTGTTTTGTTAGCGCTCGCCTTCATTCGCCTTTGCTCCGATTTTTGTAGAGATGAGGCGAGCAAAAGCGAGTGGCCAACCAATCACATTGCAGTGTCGATGGTGTGCCAACGTGGCCACGCTCACCAGCTGGTAAGCTCTGATTGAATGGGAAGCATTGAAGTCATTGATGACATTGAAGTCACTGACAGTTTGAAGTTAATCTCATATTATCAAATATCAATGATTTTCTTCTATTCCACTTATAGGCTGAGAGAAACCAACGTGATAATAAAATTTGTTACCAACACAACTAAGGAGTCAAAACGATTTTTGTATGAGCGACTGTGTAACCTTGGATTCGATTTGAAGCATGATGAAATTCTGACCTCGCTGCTGGCTGCCAGACAGGTATTGCAAGCCGAATCGCTGAGACCCATGTTGCTGGTCGATTCTGCTGCTCTCGAGGATTTCGAAGGTAATACCGTAGAGTAAAGATACTGTTTAAGTATCAGTATCTTGTATCAGTTGTCTCTGGTAACAAGGATAAATTTGCCCCAAGATATTATGCTCAACTATAGTTTTTTTTCTATTTTATTTAATTAGTGAACTCCCTAACTTATTTCAACTCCTTACTTATTATGCACAATTTTTGAAAACTTTTTTGTAGTTGTAGTGTTTACTCACTGATTACTAGGAGTGACTAAATCAAATCAAATTCTTTTTTTGCTGTAACATTTTTTCAAAATGCATAACAAAGTCAAAACATATATAAAACAGATAAGTTAAAACAGTCATAAGATCACAGATTATGTATCACATATTATCTAACAGTTCATTTTTATTGTATGGACATTTTTCAACAAGGAAAGTTTTTATTCTATTCTTAAAACATTTAGTCTCTAGACATTTAATGTTATCAGGTAAATTATTAAACAGTCTGATGCCATACTCAATAAAACCATTTAGTGTGTATGAATAATTACATTGATTCACTCTAAGAGCAGACGCATTCCTAGTAAAATGATTATGAACAGTATTATTCAAAGGAATAAATGCCAGATTCTTCTTTATATACATTAAACACTCAAAAGCATAGATAGCAGAGACAGTTAATATTTTCATTTGTTGGAATAGAGGTTTACAATGTGTTCGACCATGGACATGAGCATCACTCTTATTGCACGCTTCTGCAAAACAAACAGTCTCTTAACGTTAGTGTCATTCCCCCAGGCAACAATACCATAAGACAAATGGCTATGAACATAAGCATAATAGACAGTAATTAGTACAACTGGGTTAACAAAGAATTTCAAACGGTCCAATAAAAATAAACCTTTAGATACTCTTTTAAATAATAAGTTTACATGAGTCTCCCACTTAAGATTATTCTGCAATGTGATGCCCAAAAATTTTGTATTGTCACTACTACATTGTATTGTTATCCAACATTTGGGTTTTGTCCTTGTTAAGACAGAGTGAATTTGCAGCAGACCCGTCTTCAACAATTTTATTAACACAATTTTGAGAGTAATTTAACAAATTATTACATTTGATCTGAATAGCCAAGTCATCAGAAAACATGAATGACTTAACAAAATCATTGCTTATGGCAGCTGGAAGATCATTAAAATAAATGATAAAAAGAAGTGCGCCCAATGTAGAAGTCTGAGAATGCCAGTAAAACTTAGCGAAACTCTACAATATAGGGAAAATAAACGGACCATCAATATCATAATATCTGTTATTTTTAATATATAATTGTTATGTGTTACTACTCATGAATTTATTTCATGATCCTCATCTTTTGTATTATACTGATGAAGTGTAATATTATCTTATTCAATCGACCAATAATCAGATTCCTATCGCTTTTCAATATTTGTCAAGCTAGGACCGTTACTATAATACTTCAAGTAATCTTTTTCATTCAAATTTTCTCAAATCTGGTATCATCAATATTTTGTTTGATCTGCTGTCTCAGTTCCTTAGTTAAAAGCTAACATTGGAAATATTTTTGGTCTATTATAAGCATGAATATCGAATTATAATATAGTATTATAAACATAATGAAATATCAAATTATAAATATTTAACCTCAATGTATGCATGTGATGACTGTTTCACCATGGTGTGAGATATAATTGAATTGACTGAAATTTCCTTATGAGTTTTCTTTATACAGAGAAAAATCTTTATTGCTCTAATATTGAATAAGTTCAATATTCTTCTACAGGTTTTAATTAATGTGTGAAATGATCCATTACTATTCTTCATCTGATCTAATTGAAATCTTTCGTAGAAAGCATAATACAATTTATCCACTCTTACTTTTTTTGTAATAACAGTGATGAAGATATTAATTTTGGCCTACGTTGTTTATATAATTTCATAAGAGAAACAGCCTCGTGTTGAGCCTGAAGGTGAGTACAGACTTAGGCGCCACGAACACGTTTCTCATGAGCTGATGAAATGCTTATATCTGTATTTGTACAGAAACAGTAAGATACATTATGCTTATTATATCTGTATCTTACTGTTTTTATACAAATTGGCCTACAGATATAGTAAGCATAGCATCAAAATAATGATGAAAAGTGAAATGCCCGTGTTCTTGGCGCATGTCTGTACGCAGTTTGATGTTCTCTCTTAATCACAGTCAAAATTTGGGGATTTATAACGTAATTACTCAAGTAATAAATTTAATATTTCCACTAATACTTTCTCCTTGGATTCCTTACATTAAATATCATTACTATCCATCATCTTTCATTTTCAGGACTGACCAACTTTGACGGAGAGCCTGATTCAGTGGTAGTTGGATTGGCACCGGAACATTTCAATTATGATAAATTGAATAAAGCCTTTCGGTAAGTATATTTTCCCAATATACTTCATGGGAATTTGATTGTAATTTGAGTTCCCAAAACGTGTGATAGTGTGACCCCACTGTAAATCTAGTTGAGTAGAGTGTTAATGGGAAGGATATTCTTGAAGATCCTTTTCAATGAATAAATCATCAGTCGAACTTTCTATCATCTGTTACGAACTTCGCTTATTTATGTAGATATAAGACAATATTATTTCATATTTAAATTGATTGATAATTGTTTATTTAATTTTTGTCAAATTCATTGAATACTTTACAACATTATTCATTTATTTATCATGATTTAGTTTAAAAGCCAGCATGTATTACAATTCACGTAATAGAGAAACCTAATCTTTCAAACTTATTGTCACATTATTATTATTATTAATCAATCATCCATTGACCGCCCATGGAGGGGGCATGCGGATTCGTCAAAATTTAAGTCCATTATCTAACTAGTCATATTTTAATATTTTTTAACCTAACTTCCCAAACGTTGCTCATAATGAGCAATAAATTCCTCCCTTGAATATGGAGATATATCCAGTAACTCCCTCTTCAATTGAGCTCCAAACTCCATACCTGTGATTGCCTTCAGACGTCGTGGTAATATATTATATAATCTTATACCAGAGCTTTTTACACCTCGCTCATATATATAGAACCGTATGATGGGATCATCCCTTAAGTTTCGCCTGTATCTTGTCTCATAATTATGGAATAATGCTCCCGTATTGAATGAGCTCTCATATTTTTTTATGAAACATATAGTTTCAAGGATGTATAGGCTAGGCAATAGTAGGATTTTAAATTCCTTAAAAAGTGGCCGACAACTATTCCTTATTGATTCTCCTGCTATTACTCTTAACGCCCATTTCTGAAGTCTGAATATCTCGACAATACCACTCGAATTGCCCCAGAAAACAACCCCATACGACAAGAGGGAATGGAATATTGCAAAATATACCTCTCGGAGAGTTTCTCTTTTAAGGAGTGATTTTAAATTTCTAATAGCAAAAATTGCCGAATTCAGTCTTCCTTTCAAGTATGTCAAATGAGGCTTTCAGGAGAGCTCGGAATCTATGATTATTCCGAGTACTTTAATGTCTTTAACGGACTCTATAGCACACTATTGTAACAATTGTAACACTATTGTCACATTATTGTAACAGTTCTCTATTGAAACGAACAATTTTGTCCCAAATCAGGCTACTATTGCAATGATATCACAATGATAAAAATCATGTCCAAATTGACTCACTGTAAATACAAATTTTTGTAATATTTTTAACAATTAAAATGAAAACAATTTTATCGTGTAACAGGCTCCTGCTGGAGGGCGCGAAGCTGATAGCAATCCATGAAGGCCGTTACTACAAGAGGCCAGATGGTCTTTCACTGGGGCCGGGACCGTTCGTCAAAGCTCTGGAGTATGCGTCGGGCGGTCAGGCTACGGTGGTCGGCAAACCCTCCGCGGAGTTCTTTCACATCGGGTTGAGTGGGGTGCATCCTGATAGTGCTGTTATGATCGGCGATGTAAGTTCAATCACCATTTACTTTCAAAAAGGCTCCATCAATTAAAACATTGTGCACTTATAAAATCACATAGATTTTTATTTGTTTTGTAAAATATTCTGTGAATGCCCAAAAAACGTCTAATTATTGAATTTAAAAAAAAAATTAATTTACGAGTATAACAAAGGAATAATTATTTCTCGTATACCCCTACCGAATATTTATTGTCAAAACAGAAATAAATATTTATGAAGAAGGATTTGTAACGTTTTGGATTCTTGTCTAGCATATTTGAATTTCGTTGAAAGTGGAGTATTCAGCACAGATGATATCATTGTTATGCTGCTTTTCTAAAGCAACAGTTGAACTAGGATTAAATAAGGCAATGACAGAGAAGGTCGTTTCTCGCATATACCTGAATATCACTTTATCTGCATTTGTTTCAGAGATATATGGAGAATAGAGCCAAATTTCGATTTGATTTCCAACATTTTCTAAATCAACAATATTTTCACTGACAACAGTCTAAATCAATGTAAAATAGTAGCTAAATCTACTACTCATATGATACTATCATTTACATAAATCGGGACTGCTGTGTTCCTATGTTTCAAGTGTTAGAAGGGATTCATTAACAAGTGTCAAATGACAACCTACATTTGGACTGTTGCAAAATTGGAGAAGGAACAGTTTTGGGCATGAGCCTGCTGTGCCTTTCATTAATAGAATACTAATTGATAGATGTGCCTCTCATGTAAACATCAACCTATGAAAACAATATAAAATATCTTGTATATCGTGCAAGATGAAATAAGAAATGAAGCGTGATGGAAAGTGGAGTTTAAGATTTTCTTCTAAATTTTACAGGATGTAAACGATGACATTAATGGAGCACAAAGGATTGGAATGCACGGCTATCTGGTACAGACGGGCAAATACCGACCCGGAGACGAAGACAAGATATCGCCCAAACCTTTCAGAACTGTGCCGAATTTTGCAGCCGCCGTCGAAGATATCATCAAGGAAATGAATAGTTGATAGTTGTCTTCCATTTTGATTGGAAATGAATAATATGAACATATTGTACATAAATAACTATGATATATCGTGTTTGAAAATTGATGTTAATGTTTACAATACATTTGAACACAAACGTGGTACCATATAATTTATTATATGTATGTTGTTAAGTGGTATGATAATACTATTTGTATGGCTTTTACTGTTAGAGAGGTTAAACTTCATCTAACAGTCAATATTACAAAATTGAAAGTTTTGCATGAAAATAATAGTCTTTGTTGAATAAACAGTTTTATGTTTCAAAGAGTTTCCTTTCCTTGGTTGGGGAAGAATACTATAGTGAAGTTCACTCCAAACTTTCAGCATTATTTATATAAAAAACCAATGCTTCCCAAATCTTACTATAGGAAACAAAACAAATAATGTAATAGCTGTATGTTATTAAAGTGAAATAAAAATGAATTTTTGTATGGATTTTATTGTTGGAAACATTTGCACCTTTCCAATTAGTTGACAGTACAATTGATGGTTTGCATGAGAAAATAACAGATCTTGTTGAATAAATTGAAGTTTCTACCAGTTGATCATATAGTTTAATAAACTAGTTTATCGACTAGTTGATTGTAGATAATATGAATCCCTTCAGGAGTAGCAAATCAATTTTAATCAGATGCTGACTTTGTAAAATAAATCTCATTATAGATTATTTTATGGATCAGGGTCTATGATTTTGATGGTAAAGAGGAAGAAAGAAGAGTAACTTTCAATTTTCCATGGATGGTAATGACTGATCAGACTTTAAAACAGATCTCGGTTTGGTAAAATTCAGCACCAGTGACAAAAAGGGAAGTGAAGATTCTCAATTGAAATATTATCACAGTATGAGTCATAGTAAATAGAAATGCATATAATAAAATAACATTTGAAAATACAACAAAAGTCTAAAAACAAATTTGTCTACTTACAGCACTCAATCAATTTAAAAACATTTGCAACAATCCAGTCATGTTTATGCAAGCTAAAACGGGATCGTTTGTCATAAACAAAGCCGGTTGAACTGCATCCACACTTTGGTTGCGGCTCTGTGTAGAATCGTATGTCTCTTGGCGAGTTCGTCGATGCTGTCAGAGTATCCACCACCGATCACTGAAGCTATTGGGATTCCTTTCTTTGCTATTTCACTCAGTACGAATAAGTCTCTCTTCATCAAACCTAGAACATAGAGACATATCAGAGATAATTTTGATTTTTCAATGGGCTGAGGTTTTATTAAAATACAGGCTTTCTCAAAATTTACTTCTTGCATTTTATTAAAATGGAAATTGTTTTTTAAATACGTTGGAGGTGTAGAGGTATATATGTAGAGGTGGGAGTGTACCAGGGTTCTGCCCTGAGTACACTCCTCTTCAACCTTGTGTGGAACTACCTCAATGCAGAACTGCAGCTCGCACCTCCATTGGACATCCTATATGCTGATGACATTGACCTCATCAGAAAAACACCAGATGAGATACAGCAAGCACTTGACATGTGGCGAGCCAAACTGAAAGGAACTGGCCTCAGAATCAGTAAGGAGAAAACAGTTTACATGCATTGTGGTTTTAGTGGCGATGTCAGTCGGGCACCACACCTGCAAGGTACTCCTTTAGAGGTTGTTCAGCAATGCAAGTATTTAGGGTCAATCATCAGCAATGATGGTAGCATTGATGCAGACATTTCGAGCAGGATTAATACGGGTTGAATGGAATGGAGAGAGCTGACAGGAGTGCTTTGCGACAATAGAATGCCCATACACATTAAGGGCAAAGTTTATAAAGTGCGTCCAGCAATGATATATGGTGCAGAGTGCTGGCCTCCGAAAAAGCAACACGCAGAGAAACTTCATTCTGCTGAGATGGGCCGGAGGAGTAAGTAGACTGGACCACATTAAGAACACTCATGTACGTGGCAGTTTTAAAGTTGTGCCAATTGCTGAAAAAATAATGAAAGGATGACTGCGATGGTATGGCCATGTAAAGGGACGCCCACCCGAAAACATGACTAGAAAACTGCTGGAGAATAGTCACAGGGGCCAAGGGGCAGAGGCAGACCACGCCTAACATGGATGGCACTAGTGCTTAGGGATATGAGACAATTGCAACTAACAGCAGAGACGACCCAAGATCGCAAACACTGGCGACTTAGATCCAGGAGAGCCGACCGTAATGGGAAAAAGGCAAGAGAGAAGAATTTAAACGTTTTTAAATACGGAAATAACTTGTATTGCATTGCAATAAAAGAATACAGGCTGAGGGTTGCATGGAATACAGGTTTAAATCAATCTCATTAATCATAAATCAATTTCTATCTCATTGCAATGTGAGTTAGTAACAGATAATTACAGTTGACCCAATGTACCTAGAATACAAGATAGTGGCCACGAAAAGATGCGCAGTAACAAATCCAAACCAACTGGTTGGTGTGACGTCATTTGTGCTCCAAATATCTATTCTTTTCAATGTTAAATTAAGCAATTTTGTAAGTCTTTTTCTCAAAAATTACATAACTTTCAAGTCCCATCGACATTTCCTACGATTTATACAATATTTATCTTCAATTTTTTTTTTAAATTCAATACTTTTCGACGGCTGGATCTTTCAGAATGATCAATTTTGTAAGAGCCTGCACATCGAATACCTGTTGCTGTCTTATTGAAAATCAACATGCTTTCCCTGGCTCTTTTGTAATTCAATTAGGTACTCAATTCTAATGATTTTGATGAAACGATCATTGAATAAGGAATTAAAAACGTGAAAACCTTAATTTATTAGAGTATAATATTATTTCTCTCAAAATCCTTGATATCTTGTCTATGTAGCCTACTGTATATTACATAAAATCAGTAGAACATCTTGCTGGTTCAACATCTCTAATCCTTTTGGAGTGCACTCTTAATTCAGGAAAAAAATAATATATACACATATCCAGGTGATAGTTGTGTGTTACGGTCATACTTATACAATATTTATCTTTATTTTTCTCGAGCAACTTTGTAAGGCTTCTTCTAAAAAAGTACATAACTTTCAAGTCACATCGACATCCCCTACGATTTATACAATATTTATCTTCAATATTTGTTTTATAAATTCATCACTTTTGAATTCCTAGAATGATCTTCCAGAATGCTCGATAATGAAAGGGCATACCGGTTTGGAGATAGTAAATTCTCATTTGATACCACGAGAAGGGATACTCGTAGAAGGAATGGATGGATTTCATTTGGCAACATTTGAAAAGATGAATGGCTTCCAAGGTTTTCTACTGGAGGTTTTTTATTCAAAGTTTTAATATCCCAACAATAATAAAGTTGAAAAAAGGTACTGAATGTAGCCTATTTCTCCTAGTTATACTCTGAATGATAATATAGGCCTATATTTTTTCAATCACTGTTTTATCATCATAATAATTAGGCTTGGTTTGAATACTTTAAAAGGTAGCTTGAGCTTTCTCGCTATTTATTACGTTGTACACATTCGAGCTGTTTCCTTTGTTCATTGTGATATTCTTCTGCAAACTCAACCAATATTTATCCTTTCAAAATTTATTCTAATACCAATCTCAATGCCGAAGACATATGAAGGAAAAGCTGATATTAATTTGATAAAAGTGAAATCAAGAGCGGTTGCTGAGAATAAAGTTTATTAGTGCAAGGCATTTTATCAGTTATTTGAAAGGAGAATGTGGATGACCAATGGATGAAGATAGTAAGCGCACCACTTTCCTTCCTTATGATATTTGATGATTTTGTTTGTTATAAACAATCAATTGGATTGATCAACAATTAAATTTCAATTGAATTTTCGATAAAGAACTTTGGATTCAAAATTATTTCTACTCAGTGACCAAGGCAGAATCTAGAAACATACCGTAATCTTTATCACATATACATCACTCGCACTCTATGAGGTAGAAAGCCCCAATATGAAACAAAAGAGAGTATGGGGTGATAGTATAACACTCACAACATAAATGCATTATAAACTGAATAAATTGCAATTTGAAAAAGTATCTTAAAATATGCCCAACTATTATCTCTCCGGTTATAGGAAAATAATGTGGAGATTGAAAAGAATTGGAACTCACCACACATTATCCTGTTTTAAGTGTATGAGAGTTTAATTTCTGGAATAGAAATACAATCAGAGTTGGTTGAAGAGATTGTCATCCTTTCGTAGTCTTTCAAACAGGCATTCAACCGATTACTTGTCTTAAAGAATTATCTTAAAGTTTATTAGAAGGAATATATAGTAGGATACTCATAGTTATGAATTCATATTCATACGTATACTTTTCAATTGATTCATTCTCATTAATGAGATACATTATTATTGGATCATGAAGAGTTTGATTTTCCCTTTCACAAATAAATATAAAGAATGAGAGTTTTACAATAAGAGAACAAATATCAATTGAGAATTCTTCTTACAAATAATAAATGAGAAATATGTGTTTCACAATACGAAAGCAAGTACCGTATTCAAAACATTTCTCAATTTTTGAGAACTCCCCACGCGGTATGCATGCTTTATTTGCACTTATATTTCGCTGTAGTTTCCAATTAGAGAGATTCAACCAGAAAACTATTTCCTGATCAAGTATGTGGAAGCCATAATTTTCCTGAAAAAAAAGATCCTTCTAAGGGATTAGGCGAGATGTTCTATTGATTCTACAGTACACAGACAATTAATCAGTACAATCAATATTTTCACGTTTTTAATTCCTTTATTCAATGATAGATTTATCAAATTCATTTGCATTGAGTAATTGAATTACAAAAGAGCCAGGGAAAGCATGTTAATTTTTAATAAGAGAGCAACAGGTATTCGATGTGCAGGCTCTTACAAAATCAATCATTCTGAAAGTTCCAGCCGTCCAAAAGTATTAAATTTCTAGAAAAATTGTAGATAAATATTGTATGAATCGTAAGAGATGTTGATGAGACTTGGAAGTTATGTATTTTTTGAGAAAAAGACTTACAAATTTGCTCAATTTAACATTGAAAAGATAGGAAGAATAGATATTTAGAGCACCAATGACGTCACACCGATCATCTGACTCTTGATCATTAGAAGATCGAGATGCGCGTGGCCAGTATCTTCTATTCTAGGCACCTTGAGTTGACCTGCATGTTTAACTGATGACTGATTCAAAAATAGAAAGTTTGTACATTCACCGTAAGCAAATGGTCACGTCTAAATGGTTTTTAATTTTGTATTTTATTTATTTATTTTGAGATGCATATGAGAGCAAAAGGCCCATAATTGCTCTCGTAACAAATAACGATTAATTATTCGTTATTTGTTGGAGAAATACACTGTTTGTCATATTAAAATAAATTAGAATAAAATAAATTATTTGTCATATTATGGTGTATAATATGCATCAACTTTTTCTCCAACAAATGAAATACAAAATGAATAAACATTTGGACAAATTGGTTACGGTGAGTGTATAAAATTTATATTTTTAAATCTGTTATCAATACAAAAACACCTCTCTTCTCACTTATATAGTTGCGAAACTGTCAAAATCTGTTTTTCAACATAAGATAAAATTTAAATCAAAATATTATAAAATGATTGTAATTGAAGCTTTCATCAACATACCACTATCAGAAATGTTCAGCTTTCCTAGAAGATCATTCTTATGTGGGTCAACTCCGGCATCATAGAGTACAAAGTCTGGTCGAAATGTACAGAGAATATGATTGAGATTATCCTGCAAATGTGGAGTCGTAAAGAATAAATAAGCTTATAGAACAAGATAAATAAATATTTATCACGCCGCTGCAATGAAATGGTTCGCAATGGTTCATACAGTTGGATAAATTTCTATAAACTGGAACTCGGTAATTCGAAATGAAGAATTGATTTAATTGGAATTGATTTTAGTCAAGTACTAGTGGAAGTATAATATTTCTTTGTGATCCTTAGTGGGATTGACAAACCTTAGGCCTACATCTATTATTTCAACTATTCTACAAAACGAACAGGCAATATTGTTGATGAGTTTTCAATTCCAAGTTTTTCAACTAAACAAAACTACAATTACTTAGGATTAACAAAGCATTGCACAGAATACTGTAAAGTTGAACTCAAATTATACCGTTCACAGCTATCAATTCACATAGGATAGCCAAATCATAAGAATTCGAAATGAATAAATCACTAAATCTCTCTATGCTGATGATTAAGTAAATCTTATTTCAATTTTCTTGAGCAGAGTTTACCTGTAAAATATTCAGAAATTCATCATCTTCAACTCCATCCTCCAAAGCTATATCAAGATCACTTTGCTCTTTCCGAAACGGAAAATTCTTACGAGAATGTATTGAAAATGTGAATACATTCTTGTTGTTTTTGAAAATATTAGCTGTGCCATCGCCCTGTAAAAAATATTGAATTGATAAGATTGAAATAAAAAATACACATGGAAGAACTTTTTGTCGTGAACTAAGTAAATAGCCTATTATGAAACAATACCTCTAACAATTGAAAAGCTAATTTTGGAGTAGCTTATTATCACTTAGAATATGTGTGCTGGATTGAGGTGAATCTCAATATAAACCACACTTGATGTACATCCAGATTAATCATAAGAATTAACGAATCAGACTGGTGTAATCCACGCTATCAAGTCACCATATATGATTGACATAGGTTCACTATCCTTGCCTGTCATCAGAAAAAACAGATAACTACATCGTTTTCTAACTCCGCACCATTGCCAAATTATTGTTTGTATGATATATAGAAATATAATGAGCTACCAGAATATTTGATCTCAATTATGGTGATTTATTATGAAATCATGAAAAGATCTATTTCTGATTAATAGAGCATAATTTATGTCATCAAAAACTAAAAATAAATCAGATATACCGGGATGAATTGTATCATAGTTATCTACTTTAGAAGGCGGTGAAAATATAAAATTTGGAAGCTGTATATCTCATAGAAGAATTGTTCATTATTCATAAGAATCAACAATAATTCATATTAGATCAGATATACCGGGATGACATGAAACACAACAACTATGTATTATTAAAAGCGGTGGGAAAGAAAACGAGATAACAATGCGTTCCTATGTAACACCACAGACAAAATGAGTAATATGAATAAATGAGTAATGATAACACACAGGGGCGGCTACAGTAGGGAGGCGCTCAGAAACTTTGTCCTCCTTGTAATTTTTGAGAGAATTTAATAATTGAAAAGATTCAATAATCCATTTTGTTCTATATTCTCAGATTTTATAATTATCTAATAGCACAAGGCTACTTTATTTTTCTCTCCCTATCATTGATGTACGGTACTTATTGTATGAATCAATCAATATGAATAAATTTTTAATAGTAAGAAGTCAATACAAATGGTATCAGACATTCAAATTTTCCGCTGCCGCGGGTGCAGCAATATGATCGATGTATAATAATTACATAAACGAAGCCAAAAGAGCATCGATTTGCTTCAACGTATCAATATTATGAGCTTTTACGGTGTGCAGAACGTGGAGACAACTCCGAGTGTCCCATCCTATAGCATTGAGTCTATGTAACAGTGTTGCCAATTTTTCAACATTAATGCTAACTTCTATGGGTTTATTTAATTGAACATGTTATTAGAATGTTCTGGTATATATATGATAACATGATTCACGTAGGTATATTATACTGAATACTGTATACTAAATACTGGTACCTGATTGACTTTCCAGTGACCACAAAAAAGTTTCAACTTATGTGGTCACTATTTCAATCGAAAATATAAAGTGTCCCATTTGATTTTTTTAGTCAGAGCCGCCACTAGTAATACATACTGACTTCTGAACATGAATCTCACTACAGCAAATATATAGGATGTTGTGCCGATACTAACTCACTTGATGCACATCGAGGTCGACTATAAGAATATTGGCGGCGAGTCTGTGATCGAGCAGATACTTGGCCGCCACTGCCAGGTCGTTGAGCAGACAGAAGCCGGCTCCTCGGTCGGGGAACGCGTGGTGAGTGCCGCCAGCTGTTGAACAGGCCATACCTCGCTGCAGGCTCACTAAGCTCGCTAGAACGGTCCCTCCTACGTATAAAACATAGAGACACATTTATACATAAAAAGTGATGCTTTTATAATCAAAAAGTTGGCTGAGGCTGAGGAGGAGGAGGAGGAGAAGGAGGGGGAAAGGAGGAGGAGGAGGAGGAGGAGGAGGAAGGAGGAGGAGGAGGAGGAGGAGGAGGATGAAAAAGAGGTGTAGGAAAAGGAGTAGGAGGAGGAGTAGGAGAAGAATGTCATGGAGGAGGAGAAGTATTTTCAGACAAATCCAGTGGCTCTCTGCTCATTTTCTGTTGTTTTTCCGTTGAAAAAATTATCTACATATTCGTGACTATGAACATTTTCGGCTATTGCCATTGGAATCTGATCGGGTTCAAGAACCTGTAACATATTTTTTTTAAATTTCAATTCTCTAGTGACAATACATTACAAATATGAGTTGATACAACAAGCATCCGCCCAAAACTGCTTCAATTTCTCAAAGCTACACAGTCAAGTGTATATGTTCCTAGATTGAATCTTCCTCTGATGATTTTTCTTAGATGGTAACTTGGAAGGTAACTAGGACCTTGGAAGTGTATTAATGCTAGACGCCTCACATATGTAGGCTACTTATTTTATTATTGCTAAGGATAATGCACACCTTAGTCCCATGTTCATGCATGAGTAACGGGTGTGAGGGTTCAGTTTTTTCAATTATTTATCCATAATTATAAGATATCAAAAATTCCACAATGTATTGATAGAAATGAAAATAAATAAATTAAATACACCTAGAGAACATTCAAAACCTGAACTTGAACTTGAATAATAATAATAATGAGAAATAATGGATCTATAGCTTTAGATGGGTTTCTACTAACCACCTGCTAATGTTTTTGGAGCTCATAACTATGTCAAGTAAGTTGAGTTGTCCTCAAGCAGTCACCCTTCCAACTGGAGTAGCCTACTGAAAACTGAGAGTACAACACTTATCAAATACGATCAATTATGTGAGCATAAAGTCTTGCCCTGATTTTAAAAAATTATTACAGAATAACCGTTTGACATGATAATTTAAATCTGGCGCTGTTACATAGGTTAGTATTAGTAGTTTTTTGACCAATAGATGGCGCTAGTGGTCCTAAACAATGACGCTGTCTGTTAGTTCACGTTAGTTGCGGTCAAAATGGCGTCGATGCAGGAAAAAGCACAATGTGTGCTTTGGTTTCATGAAACGAAATCGCCCATCGGTGTTCAGCGTAATTTTCGGGCTTCTTAAGGACACAGCCCTCCTGATGTTAAATCAATAAAGCGATGGTAAGACAGGTTCAAAGAAACAGGCAGCGTTGAAGATCTTCCTAGAAGTAGCAGGCCTGGTGTGAGTGAAGCAACTGTTGATTGTGTTCGGCAATCATTTCAACGGAGTTCATCTAAATCAACTCATCAAGCATCACGTGAACTTCAAATACCGCAAACAAGTGTTGTGAAAATTCTTCATAAAAGGCTTAGGTTGCATGCTTATAAAGTGCAAACCTTGCAGGCCTTGCAACCGAATGATTTGCTGAGACGTGCAGAATTCGCAACTGAGATTCTCAACAGGATTGATGGCGCTAACGATTACTTAAATCGCAAATGTTTTACAGATGAATCCACCTTTCATGTCAGTGGAATGGTAAATAGGCATTATGTCCGTATATGGGGATCAGAGAATCCACACGCTACTGTAGGCCTACAGTTACAGCGAGACAGTGAAAATTTTAATGTTTGGTGCGGCCTAATGCACAAGAAGGTTTTTGGGCCGTTTTTCTTCACGGAAAAAACCATTAGCGCTAACATTTACTTAGACGTGTTGCAACAGTTCATTGCACCACAGTTAGAAGATTATCAACTATGTATAATTTTCCAGCAAGATGGAGCACCACCCCACTGGGCGTTGATAGTGCGTAATTTCCTAGATGAAACATTTCCAGACTGGTGGATTGGAAGGGATGGTCCAACACCCTGGCCACCCCGCTCTCTAGACATTACTCCCCTTGACTTTTTTATGGGGATATATCAAGGACAGAGTCTTTGCCACACCAGTTGCTGACATCGACGAATTGAAGGCTAGGATACAAGCTGCTGTGGGTACTGTGACAGAACACATGTTACAAAACACCTGGCGAGAGCTGGAATACCGCTTCGACATTCTCCGGGCTACCGGGCTACATGTTGAAGTTTACTTACGTGAGTGATATTAAAAAAACTACTAACACTAACCTATGTAACAGCGCTAGATATAAATTGATATGTCAAACGGTTATTCTGTGATAAATTTTTAAAATCAGGGCAAGAATTTATGATCATCCTGTATTACTCAAATCAATAACTCATCTATTTCCATTCATGTTAGTTTCCAGTAGCCAAGATTAATTTGAGTTCATCAGTGCAATACCCATGTAGGTAAGATTCCTGATCCTGGTAAGATCTTAATGTGGAAATATAGATCATAATTTTTTATACAAGTATATCAGTAGAGCCTCTTCGTTTATAAAAAGAGAATAAATTATTCTCCAGGAATTGCAAAGGGATTATAAGAGAATGAGAGTGTAGATAGAGATCGTTGAAATAAATTAGTTACCTGCTTATTTCTATCGATCACTCTATCACTAACTAGATAATCGATAACTTTGTGGAACTTTTTCATCGGAAACCTGTGATTGGGTGGAAGTTCACATACATATCCATGGTGATGGATAATTGGAAGACCATATATTTTATCCAATCTCCTGTGCCACTCCTGGCTTTTCAAATCTATCTGAAAACAAATAATTATTTTTATTTTGAAATGCCAAAGTGAATATGTTGAAGTGTAAATGCTGAGATTATTATTGATTGTCAATGAGGTCTATGCCATTTTCAGAAAAAAATGAATAATATTAATAAAATAATGGCTTAGAAGATACAACAGTTTGTTTCAGAAAAAAGTAGGGCAAGAAGAAAATTACATCAGAATCAATTCCCTGAAGAGCGTAATATTTTTGACAATAAAAACTAAAATAATAGAGGGATAAAACCGAACTAGCCTAATAGAAGAACAAATATTTTTTGGCAACTTTTCATCCATCAAAATTTGGGAGAGAGACAGTTTTGGGTTCGACTTGTTGTCCTCTCCTGATCATATTAATTTATTGTATTATGATTTGTTGATGAATCATTATTTATAAATCATATTTATATTCATATAATATGTTACTTCCATTTTAAAGTGCCAAGTAGAGGAGTTATGATTATAGAGTATTTTATATACTGTAAAAACAGTAGCCTTAATAAAACTCATATTATTCTTTATGGATTGAATAGGTCTAAATTGTGAGTTTCCTGGGATTACATATGCTCTAATAAAAAAGCCAAGTTGAAGAATTTAACAACATCCTCGTCTCGTGACATTCTTCCACCAATGGATTATTTTTTAAATATGTTTCTATTTAATCAAATTCGTGCCACTTTAAACCATCGTGGTGTGGTCGAGCGAGCTTTTAAATTATATTTTTTGTGGAAGAAGGAGTCGCTTGAATTTGCCTCCTGAGCGGGTTTTTCTGAACGTGATTAAGTGTCCCAAATAGCCACTTTAAACCATCGTGGTGTGGTCGAGCGAGCTATTAAATTATATTTTTTGTCGAAGAAGGAGTAGCTTGAATTTGCCTCCTGTGTGGGTTTTTTCGAAAGAGAATAAGTGTTCCAAATAGAATAGTGCATGCGCACTTCTTGTATCTACACTTTTTTGCCTTTGTAGAGGTTCAATAGCTGAGTAACTCAACTAGCCTCTCTACACAGTCATCAATATGATCATATATATTTTATCAACTTTTATAAAATATTTGGATTCCTATCAGATCCAAGGAAGTGGAAAATGTATAACCCTTTTTGTCAGCTCCCTTATTAGATTTGAGTTAATCTTAGGGGATAATGGAAGTTTCTTTGAAAATTTACAACTTGTTGATTCACCAGGCAGTAAATAAACCCAAAGCGCTATGGACAACAATAAATGATGAAAAGGAATGAACTGAAATGCAAACATCAAGAAAACCTCCACCTGACTAATGAGGGGAGAAAAATCACTGACCCACATCAGATCTGCAATATCTTCAACACATACCACAGTAGTCAGCCGAACGTGGTAGAGTAGACATCGTAGTGCCAGCGTAGTCTATATTGTAGAATTAGCTAACAGTATTCTAGCCGTCAGCAATAATAAAAAAATTGTCTTTAAACTATAACAGTTGAAAAGTATTCGAGTGTTATGAAGTGTATTTCCATAAAAAACTTCAATTATGGATAGTTTGGGATCTCAATTCCATACACCGGTGAAATTGCCACTTCTTCTAGCTCCAGAGTTTGAGGAAGATGAATATTTGGAGAGAACTTCATCAACTTGGAGGATCAGAATGCGAGCAAAATCATGGACCAGAGTATACTGGAAGACGTGGGAACTCTTCACGATCTTTACTCAGATCTCATTAAATGGGGCAGTGAGACATTTGAAAAAAAGCTATCTTGAGCGGATTTTGATCAATACATTGCTCTGTGCAACAAGCTGGCATTGATCATAACCAGAGTCGAAACGAGGAAAAAACCCAGGAGAAGGAAAAGAACGAAGTTCTATGCAGACTGGACACATTGGAGAAAAGCATAAACCAGCTCTCATCGGACTTCAAGAGTGGACAGCCACCCACTACTACTGCTACAAGATCATTTGCAGAAGTAGTGCAAATACCAATTAAAGTAAATAGACAGCAGCAGCAACAAGTGACTGGAAAAAAATTAGTGTGCAAGATCACCGAGAAGATATCGTGACAGACATTGTATCAAGACATCATGATAGTGAAGCCTGCAGTGGTAACAGGAAATGATAGTGAAAGCAGTGCAAAAGTCAGAGAAACTTTAAGAAAAACAATTCCAAAAGAAAAATCGCTGAAAATAAAAAAAGCAGTAAACGTATGTGGAGGTGGAGTGTTATTGGTGATGGACCCATCCGAGGACAAGGTAAAAGTTTTAGGAAACAAACTAATTAATGATAAAGATTTAGAAATTAGTACTCCTTCGTTGAAAAAACCTAGAGTAATTATATATAATGTATCTAAAGAATTGAGCCAGAGTGATTTAAGTCTAGAAGTTTTCAACAGGAATTTCTCCAACACAATAAATAAAGAAAAATTTGATAAAGAATTCAACCCATTATTTAAGGTAGGTAAGAAAGAGAGAGAGTACACCCATTGGGTAATCGAATGTTCTCCTGATATTCGACGAGAAATAATAAATAAGGGGCAAATCTATGTAGATTGGACCTCTTGTCGAGTCAAAGATTACACATCAGTAACTCGTTGCTTCAAATACTTGAAATTTGGCCACACCTCAAAATTTTGTAACGCAGAAACCACAATCTGTGGTTTCTGTGCTCAAGAGAATCATGAGTACAAAACTTGTCCTAACAAATCACAGGCGCCTATATGTGCCAATTGCAAGAACAATAAAAAGGATGATAAACATCTAGTAAATGATACAACTTGTCCCTGCTATATTAGAGCAATTCAAAGTTTAATAGATAGAACAGATTATGGCCAATAAAATTCTGTATTTAGAGCAGAGGTCAAAAACCTTTTCTATCACTACACTTATTAAGAGCCAACTCGAAATTGTGTCATTCAAACAGAAATACGAAAACCTAAACATTTTGCTGGCTTATCACATATCTAAAACAATTGACTCTCATTTTTCACTACTGTTTAACAGATTAGTTTTTGGAACTTTTTACCTTATTGTGATTAGTAGTATGAGAGTGTACATACTGTGAGATTTTTTTACGACTTTTCCCCCCCTCCCCCGCATCCATCCTACGTACTCCCCACCACCCCCACTCCTGCCGCACCTCCCATGTGCCCTCCCCTGCTCCTTAGAAGGAGAAGAACCTCTCCCTCTCTCTAGAAGAAGGAGAAGATGAAGAAGAAGGAGAGGAGGAAGAAGAAGGAGAGGAGGAGGAAGAAGAAGGAGAGGAGGAAGAAGAAGAAGATGATAATGATGATGCTCTCTCTCTCTCTCTCTCTTTATGTTTAGCTCTATTTCATTTATAGATAGTCATGCCCAATTACATTCAGTCAAGCTCAATTACATTTAGTCACAGACTATTTGATGATGATTTATAGCAGAGAGAAATATGTGTGAGAGAGAGAGGCAATCTACTGACAGATTCAAGTGAAACGAACTTCTGCCAGATTTAAGTGAAACAAACTTCTTACTCTCATAAATTCTAGATGTACTTGACAACTAGGATGAGATTTTACCATTCTTTCAAGAATACACGTCCAGCAGTAACATTCAAATCCCATCTTTTGCTTTTAAAACTCTTAATGTTGTGTGTGTATTCAGCACAGTTGAATATTCTTTTGGAAGAATAATAGTGAATTCAAAGTTGTCTTCTGAATCTATATTGATATAAATTAAATCATCTGCACCAAATCTTACATTCTTAACATAGAACCAATCAAACTGAAAAACATTATGTAATGCTTTAATAGGATATATCTCCAATGAAAGTTCATTGAAAATTGACATATCAAAGTGTGTCATTTCTTGTTGCAGTTTTCACTCATCACACAGCACAATGCAGCAACGTTTATAGATAAGGATATACTAATTACAATCATATACAAGATTCCTGTGAGACAACCTTGGACATTATCATTATGCACCAATTCTCCTCTTGGTCAAAGATTAACACGTTTCAAAATTTCAGTTCAGAGACCTTACAAGGACGAATGCGGTTCCAACCTAATTCAATACTCGACCATTAGCACGTTTGCAATTTTACTTCACAGAGCTCACAAGGACGAATGCATCTCTGCTCTAATTCATCTCAAATTCGATCATTAGCACATTTCATGCATAATCTTGTTTCACCTTGGAAAAAATGGTTGTGAAGTAGAGAACACTCTCTCATGTTGAAATAGAATGTAGCTATCTATTTCTCATGCAATTTCTCCCAAGCAATTTGCATAGTGAAATCGGTTAAAGATTGATGTGATTCTAACTTGAGGGTTTTAGAACATTCCTGTAGATAGTCAAACCCATTTTATCGGTAATTAAATCACCCACTTGATCTTCTGTCAAATTATGCTGTTTTGCCTCAATCCAATTCATATGAAAGCTAACCTTCGCGTAGTTCCAAACTATTTGGTAGGCTATTCGATGTATAAATAAAGTGAGATAATCGGAGAATGCAGGTGAACATTGTAATCTTGTCACTTCATCATTCTCAGTATTTTTAATTGAAGATGCTATTTCCTCACGAATTGATTTGACTGTAGCTTGTAATTCATCCTTCTTAATAAATGCTTGCATTTCACTACTCAGATCATTTTTCAATACATAAGTTCCGCTAAACGTAGATAGCAATGTATTTAAATAGTTTTTTGAAACAAATTGTTCAATCCCCTCCATAAGATTTGTCTTTATTGTATTAGTCATTGCGGATAATCGATCTTCAAACTCTTGTTTTGTTATAACAATATTATTCAATGCCTGCACAGTTTTATCCAAATATTCCTTATCAACCGATAATGAATGAGTTTCATTTACTCTAGTAAAAAGTTCTGTGCTAAGCTGTTTCAATCAGGTATTTAGATAATTTCTATCTAATACTTGCAAATTTTTAATCTTGTCTGAGATAACTTTCAATTTCTCATCCAAATAATTCTTGTCAACTTTATTATCATTGATCGTATTAAAGTGTGATCTGAATATCTCTGTTGTTGATTTCAGATCATGTAGACAATTCTCCAAATTGATAGATTTCTCTTCAACTCCCCTATCGATATTGTCAGATAACTGTTGTAATGTACTGAAGATGTGTTCCTTTTTGATCTCGTTCAATCCAATATTCTTAACTATATTAGATAATTGTGAATCTACATATGATCGCAGAGATTCACTAACACCCTGTTGATTAATTGCCTGGATTATTCTCTCACTAAAACTGTCAAGATCTGGTTCATTCCATACAATCTCTTTCTTCGCAGCAACTCTCTCGCTTTTACCTCCGAATCTGTGCACGCTCATTCTGCAACTAAACAATAATTTTACCTTCACATAATTCCTCTATAATTGATGCAATCTCAACATCATGACCCGAGTGTCCAGCAAGTTTTGATGATTTTAATAAATGAAGTCTCTGAACCAATTCATCATAGTTGTCATAATATTGGTAAATTCTATTGCTAGAAGTATTTTTTGCAAATTTCAATAAGCCTGAACCTGTCTTACTTGCTTTTTTAACAGGAAACAGCATTTGGATTAAGCGAGACTTTACACCAGTGTTACGTTTCACATATCCTCGTCTATCCAATTGAACTTTTGTTATTGATAAAATCTTCTTGTATTTATTTAGATCTTTTTCATCAAAGAGATATGAATTTGGTCTTGGGGCAAATAACAGTTCTAATAGACCATGTGTAATTCAGAATTTTTCGTTATCAATATAAAAGAAGTAGTTATCAAAGCTAACAACCATCTCACCCATAAGATATAATTTTCGGTCAGAATCATAGGAAATTCCATACAGAATTGAGTTATCCAATTTTGCACTATGAAATGTATACAAATATTGTGCAAGCACTTGATTCTTTATCTTCTTTATTTTGCTGCTTGTATCACTCTCAAGCCTAGTTGAATTAAATATACTTGAATCATTCATGCTTAGATCTTTTCCAGCTGCTGATGGTGATGCAACTTCTATTGTTTCACTAATATCATCATGTTTTTCTCCTAGATCCATACTTTCTTTGTCTTCATCTTCTTCTTCCTCCTTTTTTGGTATAAAACTCTGATCAGATTGGTGAGAAGATTTAGTTTTCCCCATTTCAACTAGAGGTGTGATAATTGGTTTAAAAAGTTTTTCTCTGTAATCGTCAGATTGCTTTTCAAAATGTACAATGCTTCTATGTTTGTCTCTAATAACTTTCCTCAATTTCTTAATCTTATCGATTAGAGCAATGCTAGCGTTTTGTCTTCTATGAGACATCCTCATTCTTTTACTGCTACTCACTCTCTACTGAATGTCAATAAAGTTATCCAGACCCTGCCTATATTTTCCACTATAAGCTACACATTCAGTCATAATAGTAAGAAAACTATGCTTCTTAGAATTCCACACATTTGAACACAATTTACTGAAATCTCTGAAGCGAATATCTTCACCCACATAGTCTCTATGTATTAATTTGAGTGATAATTGATCAATTTTGAATATAACAATCATATTTGCATTATCTCTGGTGAAATGTTTTTGTGTTGCACCATAACTTTGAATTAAATATGCTGTATCAATATTACGATGTCTACCCATAGTAAAATCATCTCTTATTTGAGGTGTGTGACTAAGTTGTAAATCGTCAAATATAACTAGAGAATATTGTGGTATATTGTTAGGATGTGGATGCTGTCGGGAATATCACTCACATGATTCAATACCTTTCATTTTTGAAAAGACTTTTCTTAAAAACAAGTACTTATCTTGATATTGACTTTTAGTATTTAAATAAATATGTTTAAATCTCAATCCATTTTTGGAAAAAATCAAGTTGAACAATAAATTTGTTTTACCGCATGCAGATGGGCCCATGATGAGAATTCTAGCGTTATGTGGTATCAATGCCCCATTCTTACACCATACAGGCTTTTCCTCTTGTGCAATTAACTTATCGAAATTTACAATGACGAGTTTGTTCATGTTGAGAAAGTGAGATATACAAACAGAACGAACTGTTTCATGTGTCTGGTTCACTCGCTAATGAAGCATTTCTAGGTGACACACATACAATCATGTACTCACCCATTCAACTTCTAGACACCTCGTGCCACATGCTACTACTTCACACTTCTCTATGACAAAAATGAGAAATGAAAGAGCAAACATTCAATTCAAGTTGTTTTTATTTTAAAAACACACACACAATGTAAAGAATATTACAATGATTATCCACAACATATGTGGATAGATAATTATACAATGTACATTATTTACATCATATGATCTTACACTAATTATTTACAACAAATGTGGATAGATAATTAAACAATGTACATTATTTACATCATATGATCTTACTCTAATTATTTACAACAAATGTGAATCAATAAAATGATACCATGTACATTATTTACAACATATGATCTTACTCTGATTATTTACAATCTTACTCTAATAAGTTCTCTCAATTTATGAATGTTGGTTGTGGAAATCCAATCCATTTCACAAGCAACTTATCCTTATCTCGTCTCAATATTTTTTCTATCAAATAAACATCTCTTTCAGATTCATTCAAATGTGTTTTTTTAATTTCTTCTTGATAAAACCTTCCTTGTATTATCTCACCACTAAGATCTTCTACTGAGTAAGTGATAGGTCTTGTGGGATGTATGCTCACAATTCAGAAATATTCGGGTGACCAATTCATTAGATATTTTTTATCAAATATCTGTTTCTTTCTAGAAATTCTCACAATATCACCTAGCTTATATTTTGGTTTCAACACTTTTAATTTGAATTGTCTATTAAATACAGAGTTTAGTGATTCTAAAACGTGTTTACGATGTTTTTTAGTTACATCTTTAGGTCGCATTCCAATGGAACTGTGTACTGTATTGTTATAATCATCTACAATATTTTGTAAGTTATTAACCCAGTTTTTACTCCCACGTTCAGTTAAAGATCAATATATTTTTGATTTTATTGTACAATTAAATCTCTCAGCGATACTAGCTTTCTTATCAGTAAAAACAGAATAATGCTTGATATTATACTTATCTAACAAATCTTTCACATGCTTATTAAAATACTCCTTCCCTCCATCTGTCTGGAAAAAACGCATATGTTTATTCTTACGAATAATGGGTTTGAGTGCATTATAAACACTTTGTGCAGTCTTAATCTTTAAAGGTATACAATAAGTGTACTTAGTAAAATAATTAATAACAACTAAAATATAACAATATCCTTTATTGAATTTAGATAAGCTACCCATCTCAATCAGATCTGATTGATATAAATCGATCTCATTCTTCAACTCATATCTACGTGTGGGGTAATTTACACATGCAGCAGAGTGAAGCTCTGCTGCTAATTTTGCTCTAATATTACTCATTCTTCTTTGTGTGAAGACACACTTGAAACAGAATTTGATGTGTTGGTCACTACCTCATTACACACACACTGATCTGTGCAATCAGTTTGCTATTTTGTAGTGACCGAATGGTAATGTATCAATTCTGTTCTCTGCAATAAAGCGCTTGTCATCGAATGGGCTTAAACAAACCTTTGCTCATTCAATTTGATGTATGTTATGATTGAAGGATCTCAACATATTACATTTTTCTATATGTTGGCATCGTTCAATCAAACATTTCTTATACAAGTCGAAACTAAATTTTCTATTTTTTACATGTGTCTTCACACCTTTTGCTACACACTTATTTACAGTTTCCTCCTTCTCATTATTTACAAGATATGAATACAATTTCACCCGTAATCCCAGAGAAGATTTTAAAGGAATTGAAGCTGCCTCATCCTTAAATTTCCCTACAACTTTATTCCTCTCATTGGAGAAGCATTCGTGCTCAGCTGGGTAATTTGAAGTGTCAAACAGTTCTAGATTTTCTCTTATCAATTGGTAGACGTCAGGTGTCTCCAACGATAAGAGGAAGCTATCTGTATCAGTCATACAAAGCTGGATGCGTTGCCATGGTATGATTTTTTGCAATTTACAGTAGAAAAAATAGTTTACTCAAATCCAGGATGCAGAAACCTGAATAGATTTGCCTATTCATTTTTAGTTCCAACTTATGCGAGAAAACTGCAATCACATCTGAACTTATTATCTGCCAGCATTTACATAGGGGATTTGAAATGTACTTATCTAGACGCTTGGCATCTGTGATAATTTGAACATTACAATGATGGTGACTATTCTGTAATGTCTTCCCATAAATTAGGTTGCTCATCTGTTTGAAGAATGAGACTTCAAATTTATTTTTCGTGGCTTGCCTATTACAGGTATTGAACTCAATGTAGTTCTTCAACCAAGGCGATTGGGAAAAGCTAATGACGCGATGTACTTTTGTTAATTGCAATCCGAGTTGAAGGTGCAGCTTCAAATTCATGTAATGAACAATGTACCTCTCTCGATCAAAAAGTGTGTTCATGAGTTTTTTAGTCAGAGTTTGACCGTTCTCATTGGTTTGGTACTCGGAGAACAATTTGGTAGGAGGAATTTGATGAAGTGGAGCGAGAGGGAAATTGGCATGCATATCATTTAACTCCTGTGGGTACTTGAGATCACATTCAATAACATAACCAGTTTCTGATTCACTCTCCAAATTTGTAAAGTCAAGAGCATGGATTTCTTCCTCTGAGAGGAACTTGAAATTTCCATAAGGTAAGAATTGATTCATAGAGTGGGCATACAAAGAATTACAATCTATATAAAGCAAATAGTTACTTGGTTTTGTGGGATTGTATGTGTCAGGGATGTGTTTGTTATTGGCTTCGCAATAACACTTGCCAATAAATGAAACATCACCATGCATTCCTGATTCAAACATTAGATGTATATCAGGATCCCTAATCAATTGGAGTTCAACCCGGGTGAACTTTAACATACAATTCCAAGTGTAATGAGCAAGCGAAAGAAAATGAGTCACATCGAGGCCATATGACCTAAAAAGTGTTGACCTCATTTCTTCGAAAACCTCAACTAATAGCATGACGTCTAGGCACAGATAGAAATCATGATACTTGCCAAGAGATTTCAACTTGAATGTTGAGAACACTCTTTGTGCGTGCTCGTATTCTTTGGGGGAGAGGGGTGTATCGTTAAGATCATTATAAAAACATTCTATCGGAGGGAGAGAAGTCTCAGTGATTTTTTCAGGGCAAGATATGTACAAATAGGGATATACTCCTTTTTTTAACAATAGAAATCAATATGGATTTAAGAGTGGCATATCAACAGAAGATGCAATATCCGACTTTTTGGAAAGAATAAATTATTGAAAACTTCAACAGTAAAAAGAAAACTTTAACAACTTTCTTAGACTTGGCAAAGGCTTTTGACACTGTATCTCAGTCAAGATTATTAGAGAAGATGGAAAACTTTGGAATCAGAGGCTCACCTCTCAAACTATTCAATTGTTATCTAACTGAATGGTATCAACTACTTACGCTGAATACTTTAACAAGTAATAAAAAACGTACTGTATGTGGTCTGCCTCAAGGCACTGTTTTATCACCAATACTTTTCCAAATTTATATTAATGATTTTCTTTAAGTTGACATTGGGAACTGCTCAATCGTATCCTTTGCTGATGATGTCGCTCTCACTTTTACTGGCAATTCCTGGGAGGACGTGCGCCTTAGTGCAGAAAATGGTCTCAGAGTAGCACAATCATGGCTCGATAAACTTCTGCTTACTTTAAATGCTTCTAAAAGTGTATTCATGACTTTCTCACCCAATGCCCAAACACAGCCTCATGAAATAGAAAGTATTAAAATACACCAAGTAAACTGCAATTGTCAACAATCAACAAATTACTGCTTCTGTCCTGAAATTAAAAAAAAAGGACCAAGTAAAATACCTGGGAATACTGTTGGATCCATATCTGAGATGGAACATTCATATAAACAGCATGTGTTTGAAAATAAAATTCCTAATATATAAATTCCATTAAATTAGAGAACTAAATAACTTGAAAATAGCTCAATTAACCTACTTCTCTTAAGCACAAGCTGTTTCACAATATTGAATAAGAGCTTGGGGTGGAGCCTTGAACACACATTTTGAAAAACTTTTCATAATTCAAAAATATATTATTAAAACAATTCTAGGCAAACCCAGACTTTATCCTACAAGCAATCTATTCAATGAATTCAAAGTACTAACTGTTCAACAGCTGCACATAAAAAACTTGATAATATATATTAAAAAGAATAAAAATAAATTTCTTCTTCGTGAAAGAAACTTGAATTTAAATTTATGTCCTACTAGAGAAACATTCCATCAAGACAGGATGGATTTGAATGTATGTAGAAGACAATTCACTTACTTATCACAGAGGATAATAAATCTTGTTCCTACTCATTTTGTTGCCAATACAAGCCGGAGCAAAAACTAAATTGTGAGATTGAGGAATGGATAAGATCAAATAAAACTGAAGAAAAAATCTTCTAGGCACCAACTGTTTCTTGTTTTATGTTTTTTTATCATAGAATAATAATTATTGTGTGTTACTAACTTTAATCTAATTTCATCATCTACTAATCTACAAATTTATATTTGTGTGTAAATTCCACTAATCTTTGTTCTTAATTTGGTTCAATTTCTTAGTTTATATTGAATAAATATATTACTACAACTTAGGTCTATGCACAGGTTTTACCTTGAAGGCTACTCCTTAAACATAGATGGACACAAAAAAATATACTGCAGTTTTGGAATCATTTTATATATTTATTGCTATTTTCTTGTATTATTTTTTAAGATGTTGTAATATTATATTATTATAATTGTGTATGTTTTTTGAGAAATAAATTTGAATTTGAAAAAACATATTTCACCCAACCAATTACTGAACTACATAGCAGCCAAAATGTTAAAGAAGATCTGGTGGTTCAGAATAATGCTCAAGTGTTCTGTCAATTCAACACCATCACTGAAACCGAACTGCACCATATTTTCAGAAGACTAAAGCCAAACAACTCATCAGGCCATGATGAAATAACTGGTAAAATCCTGAAGTACTGCGAGAATGAAATAAAGGAGCCTATCCTACACATAATAAATGAATCATTCAAACAGGCAAAATTCCCACATAAATTGAAAATAGCAAAGATTTATCCAAAGCAGAAATCAGGAGATAAATCTGACCCAAAAAACCACCGACCAATAGTGAATCTGCCTGTTGTCTCCAAGATCATCAAACGAGCGGCCTACAACCAGCTAATAACACACCTTGAAAGAAACTAACTATTGTCAAAAAATCAGCATGGCTTCCGAAAGAACCACAGCACATCAACAGCAATATCTGATTTGTGTGACGAGATATGCAAAATATGGGAAAACAAAGAATTGGCCTCAGGTATTTTTATTGACATTCACAACACTATTGAAGTCCTTGATTGGGAAATTCTCAAGACTAAATTGAAATATATGAAAATCCAGGGGAGTGCACTAAAATGTATCGAAGATTATCTAAAGGACAGAAGGCAGTATGTGGAACTGGATTTTCAAGAAAAAACATCAATAAACTCAAATAAGTCGTCATTCCGACTTGTAAGAAGGGGTGTGCCACAGGGCTCGATTCTAGGACCATTGCACTTTCTATTATATATAAATGACATTCCAGACAGGCTTCAAGTCAACAAAAAGTGCATTCTTTTTGCGGATGACACCACTATTCTACTCCCTGCAAATAAAAATGTGATACAAAATAACCTTGTTGACTCTACGCTTACAGAAGCAACACTAATATGCAGCGAAATGAGACTGGCAATTAACAACAACAAAACAGTGCACATGAATTCTATGCCGACTCACCATGTACAGCACGAACAACAAAACAGCACTGTGCAAACAGTTGAATGCACCAAATTTCTTGGTGTCATTCTAGACCTGTCATGGAAACAGCATATAGAGAGTATATGTAGAAAACTTTCATCAGCAACATTTGTCATTAGGAGAATAAGAAATATAACCGATGAAAAAACTGCCTACCACTCGCTATTTGTCTCACACTTGAGGTATTGAATAGCTGCCTGGGGATCGTCTGCAAAAGAAAATCTAGAGAGAGTTCTGAAAATCCAAAAGAGAGCAATAAGAAATATTTTAAGAACCAACTACATTGAGCATTGCAAACCCCTTTTGAAAAAAAACAGGAATACTAACGGCAATCTCCATATATATCTTGTAAGTCGTTATTTTGGTCATGAAATCAAATCCAATCTTGAGACAAGACAGGCACAGCTATGGGACAAGACATAATCACAATATAGACCTCCCACAACTTAGATTAAAAAAGCTCAGTGATTCTCCATCTTATGCAGGGGCATACCTGTTCAACTTGCTCCCAGATAGTCTAAAACTATGAGAAAACAACAATGCGCTAGCAAAGGGTTTGAAGAGGTACCTAATGGACCGGCCTTAATACACCGTTGCAGAATATATCGAGGAGCATACATACACCCACCTCAGATAGCGGCTAGTGCCGTAGAAAACCCCATTCAAGGGACAATGACAATTCCCCGGTCAGCAGACTGCGGCGAAGACAACAGAAGTAAAAAAGTGAGTAAGTAAAACAATTTGTTCTTCTAAGGTGTTAAGACTATAAAATACTTAATGATTATAATATCTATGATTTAATAATAATACTGTAAACGGAGGGGGGGGTGTTTCTTCTCTTCTATAATATTTGCTAAAGTTTACTGCTATCAATTCATCTACCGGTATTTGAATCCTTGATTGGTTGGGAGCTTTTAGTGGATTCGTTCATTCAAATGCACAGATTATCATCATTGTCACCTATTCTAGCAACTATAGTAACTACGAGCCAGGAACTTCAATGAAAATACTTTAAAAATATTTAACTTCAGGTTTATTGAACTCTAAATAGGTAGAATGAATTAATAAGAGTCAGGTAACATGTCAAATTTTCAAACAGAACAAAGTTATTCAGCAATCGATTCAGGTCAAGAAGCCATACTCCATTTTTAATTCTATACATTTAATCTATACAAGCTGCTAACTTGCTGCAACTAAATTCGGGCCTTGGTCATTCTATGTACTAAATTTTGAGCTATAATACAAAATCAACAAGAGTTTGGCACTCACCATTTTAACAATATCTAAACTTCACTTTTGAGAACACATAATCCAAAACTCAATAAACTCAGACGTTATGAAACTTACTACACTTTACTTAAATTCACGCACACAATTATTAACTATTTAATTTTACATCTACTGATTGTATCAATTTTAGATTACTATACAAACTACAACAAAAGTACTGATAATGAAAAACTTTTCAATTTGTCCCTCTGGATGGGCAACAGACCCATTCAGAGGACCGAGGCTCGCGCACCGTTACATGATTTTTCGTTCACCTCTCAATACCAACTGAGGCCTTTTCACTGAAAATTATTCCCCCTCCACGAGCATTGAGCATAACTTCCAGTGGAAAAGCCAAAGCTGCAAAAAGGTCAATGATCCCACAATTCCCAAATACAGTAGCTTTTTCGACAAGAAATTGAAACTGCATTTGAAAAATGCACGAAAATTGCTTTAATTTTGACAACTAAGCAACAAGTTAGCAGATTCAAACAAGACAGAGTCAATTCTCAGACTAAAATGCAGGGTTCAACATACAGTAAAAATCAAAGTTCATTCCAGTTCAAAAACCTGAAAAATAATATAAGATACACAAAAACAACTACAATACTACCCTCTCAATATCACACTATTACAATACATATGACTGTAATGTGACTCTCAGCCAACCTTATCATCAAGGAAAACAAAGGTTTATTGATTTACAGTTGTGGCATAGTATTTGCAGGGTGGACAGATACCACAACGACAACAGTGTATATCCATAGAGGAACAATAGCGTAAGTAGATATCCCATGGTATAGTGCAATTATGTCGCAACTGTTACTGTTATCTCAAGCCGATTACTGTTGATTTTTGTCGAATTTTACTGTTTTGTTGGGGTGAGAGTGTATGAACGGCACAACATGAGATACTACCAGTATCACACAGCTTCACTGGAAAGAATTACATAAACTATGGGCTTGAGATAACAGTTAAAGTTGCGACATAAACGCCCTATACCATGGGATATCTACTTACGCTGTTGTTTCTCTATGGTATAGCCCTCTAGAAATAATTGAATAATAATTGAATATATCAATACAAATCTATCAAGGTTTCAATTAAAAACCATTGGCAAGAATTTTGAAAGTGCTTGACTAACAATGAAGCGGGGCAAACTATTAATATTTACAGTCAATAATGAATCTCAGACGAATGATTGAGAATAAGGGGACTTTCTTTAGTAATACGCTGTTTCTCGATCTGTAATAGTTATAATACTAACTAGAAGTTTTACAGTACAATTATCAATTAAAAATCTAAACATACCTTATTCAAAGTTGATGCTGATGTAAATATAGTTTGTTTGCATTTTGTTAAGCTTAATCCAAACATTACCGTATTTATAGCTCTTCTATGCTTATATAAAGAAACAAACTTTTCTGAAATTGCCTTGTTACTATTTTTTATCATCAATCAAGTTCAGACCTTTTTGACCTATCTAGTTATTTAAGTATAGTTAATCTAGTTATTTGTACATTTGAAAAACAATGGATGTACAATTCCAATTTGTGTACATGTTTCTGCTAGTTTCAATCTCAATATAACTCAGATCTAGATTCTAGAAACTATGTCCATTCGAAGTATTTACCTATTTGAATTCATGAATAATACAATTAAAATATTAAATTGGAAATATTCATAATACTATCATCCTCATCAACATAACCTCTGTAGTATTCGTCACAAAATGTAAACACTTAAACGGTGTACACACGTACGTTTGCCTCGGGTGAGCATACGTGTATGGGCTTGCATTCGCACGTGTGGACACTGTTCGCTGAGGCATGTGGGGCGAACCGGAACCCTGTCGGTATTTTGGCGTGCTCAAAGGCGCCTCGGGCGAGCATTGAATGTACGTGTGGACGCGATTTTGCCATAAGGGTGAGGCAAAACGTAAACATTGAAGGCGTCATAACCTAATTCCAATGAATTAGGTTAATGAATGACAAATCAAATTGTGATCCAATAACTAATTGTAAATTGTAGGATTTTTGTAATTTTGTAGGATATGTGGATTGTCAAATATTTAAATAGAAACATGCATGGAGTATATAATTCCTATCATGATTAACAAATTTAGAACTGCATAATTTAAGTGAAAAAAGCTTCTGTACAGGGCTCCTACAAGAAAGTATAGCTCAAATATCATTTTACTGTGGCTATCAAATCATCTTGTGTTTGTTTCATGTTATCAATCAGAGTTGTTAATTAAGATTGTAATCTTCAATATGATATTATACGTTTTAGATAGCTAGGCTATCTATAGAGAGATTTATTCAAACTTTGAACTAGTATTCCCTTAAAAGTAAATCTTGAAGCTAATCTTTTGGAGAATCTTGTTTTGTCATGTGTATGAGCAGAGTTATTTTAAAATGGGCAGCAATTTAGTATTTGATTCAATTTATGGCTAATTCCCTTAAAGAAGACTGTCAATTTTGTGAGACAGTGTTAAGTGCTTTGATTAGGTCATCAAAACTTCTGGAATTATTTCTTTTTTTGTGATTCAGAATAGATATTGGAAACCAACAAATGAATCGCCTAATGCCAAGAATTTCAAAGTTAGAGCCAATCGTTCTTGTGGAGTTATTGCTTCCCTCATGATGATATCATTATTGTTTAGATAACTAGTTGAATTAGATTCAGTATATTAACAACATAATGTTTTGACAACCTAAGAAAGATTGAATTGTCAATATTATGTCATGTAGCAATTTATTTCCTTACTTCAACCTACAATCGTTCAACCCACCAACATCGTTTGTCAAGTTTTATTTTTGATTTTATTATATAAGTCATTGAAATAAAATGATACTGCTGCAATTTGTGATAACTATCTTCAATGATGGAATGACGCCATTGTTGTCATGTTTGTGGAAAATCTACATCTACCATGTCTTCGTGTCGTCTGCAAATCAGATAGCTTTTTGAATGCTGAGGCATACGTGGATCGCGTCCACAAGGACGTACAGTGAATGTTGAGGCATATGTACATACGATTGTTCGCGCGAATCTGTACGGACGTGTGGGGCACTGGGGGAACCATCATCACAGAATATATACAGAATGGAAACTTGTAATCAAATGCCTATCTTACCAATGCTTTTTACATGACCCCAATACTAAACACGTCACGTGACCTTGGGAAGTTCCAATCCTGGTCTTCTGATTGGCTCGTGGCAGTGAACGAGATCAATTGATCCGGATCATTAAAGTGATCCGAACCTTCCATCACTCCTATTAATATTTACCTAACCATAGAAGTGGAATTTGGAATGTTTACCTGATAAGCTGAACTTGGAATGCTGACAACATGGCCAGCTTGATTTGTTTTGTAATTTCAAATGAAATATATTCATATTTTATAATGAAAAAATTGTTCAAATCAACCATTAATGAGTCTATTCAGATTGAAAAAAAACATTCATTAGTAGATTAACTCATTATTCTTATTTATTTTTAAATTTTTCAAACACTATTATCAAGTTGGCTTAACCGGCAAATTCAAATTCAAGTTATCAACCGGCAAATTCAAATACTGTATGCTAACCATGAACTAAAGAAAACTAAATGATATAGGTAGTCTACCATCTATAATAATATTGAAAATAATATAGAAAAGGGATATTTGCTTATTTCAGCTTTGAATCTTAGTAGAATAACTAACATCATAAATGTGTCCAGGCTACTTGAGGAATTCTTGATCGAATTATCATAGACTACAGTACCCATAATGAGATTTGTGTTGGCGGTCAACAAAAATATAAACAATTTTATTGAAAACATGAAGAATAGAGGATTTTACTTTAGTAAAAAATATATCTGCTAATTTTGTTAGTAATTCGTACCGTAGGCTTATAAATTAGTAGCATACCAGTACTGTAGATCTACTATATAGAGTAGATGGCTTGGCTGTATGAACAAGTTTAATGTTGCCGGTTATTTATCAACAATACAAGGGCCAGTTGAGCGTTTTTAGAGTCAGCAAAGCAGGAAGCTCTTCGATTGGTAAAAGAAATGCTTAATATTGTTCTTGTAATAAATTGAATATGATCTGGCCCTAACGTAGAAGAATGAGAACTTCCTTGAAATAGACTGAATACAATTTTTGAAGCTTCAATTAGAAACTCTACTCAAGTTCAACAAAAAACGTTGTCTTGTCTGAGAGCTTGTTGGCGATGAATACATTTATTTATTGAATGTCCAATGGTATACTTCAAGAAGAAAAACCATCACTGTCCTTCAACTTCCCATGAATGTTGAGAGATCTAAATTTCTTATTGAAAATACCCATACGGTATTGTATTGTAATTCATATTTGAATCCAAGATCCCGGTGACTTGTTCAAAATAATCAATCATATTTTATTCGTCAAGAAAAATAGTTGAATGATGATTCGAATAATGAATTTTCATAATAATTTATATTAATGCCTGAATATAGAAATCAAGTAATAGTAGGCCTACCATTAACTTTCATAGGTATTCTTATTTTGTAAAATCTTTATTCATCAATAGACTAATAATTATTATTTGTTATTGGTTACCGTACTGAGTCATAGCCACCTCTAATACATGTATTAGAGATGGCTATGACTGAGTTCATATATACGTAATAGCCTTTCTATTCTCCTGTGACAGCTAACCATCAATTTAATATAATAATAATATGCTTACTTATTGGAATTAATGTAATGTATCATGATGGAATTGAAGATTATATATTGTATATGAATGAAGAAAAAATAAATTTGAGATTTTGCAAAAAAAAATAAAATTAGAAATACAGGCCTAGGCATACCCAAAGTGACTAAAAATAACTACATTGCCTATTCTGTGGAAAATACAGTATTTTTTAAAATGATTTCAAAGTATTATAGCTATTATTTGTTTCAGATTAGAACTATTATTCTTAGAATCATTTAAAACAATGCTTGTATAGCTTCTATCAAAACAGTGACACTTAATTTTCCATTACCGTACCTACCTTTTTTTTTATTCCATTACAAATTTATTTTTTGGTACCTGCGCATTTGTCTCAGTAGCCCGAATGAATTGTTGACATGTTCAAACTTTTGAAGCTAATGGAATTCTACTAGCCAGCTATATACTGTTAATAGTTGTTACTATTTCGCTCGCAGCCAATGGAATAGCCAGGTGCGACATAGGGTAGTTAAAAATGAAGAGTATACTCAAGTACAACAATATAATTTTATGGATAAGGATAAATGCTGAAGCTGCTGCATTTACACCAAAGTTGTCAACAAATAGTTTTCTATATAAAGTTACTGTTCTTTTGCAGAGCAACAGAATAGAGAACTTGTTGACAAAGAATTGGTCTAATAGCGATTGTATAGGTAGTCTGCGTGGACTTGTAGAGGTAAAAGACTTTGTTCAAAAATTTTTCAGTGTTTCTCATACTGGTTGGGAAACGAAACTTTTTGTTTAGAACAAGGATATCCAGAAACCGCCTCAATTTGTTGAGAACTCAGTTAGTTGACAACTCTGGTGTGAATGTGGCCAAACTTTAACAGCAAATTAAACATCTTAATTATTGAGTAATTCTTGTTTATTGCAGAAAAGCTACATAACTGACATGAATTTTGCATTTAATAATGAGGCATCTGATCATAACTAGTTTATTGAAAACCAAATTATTAAAAAGTTATAACAGCTTATTTCGATTCAGTAAAGAATGACCATCATGCTATCATACCTCTTTATGTATAGCTAACCATGATATTAGTTTTTTGCAATAATTTACATAAAAAAACATTGAAAATTCACATCTTTGACAACCTCAGCAATATATTGATTTCTTGTGTATTATACAATTAGTAAAATATTGAAAAATTATACTATGAGGGAAGCTTTTTAATTAATGTGATATCAAAATTAACTAGATGATATACAGTGCAGTCAAGGAAAGGTTATAGAGGGAAAAGTTTGGAAGACAATTTTTGACCCCGCAGTTCTGTTTAGGGTAGTAAGGGGGTAAACATATCAAAATTCCCCCAACCCCTTGTGCTAAGGGGGTGGGGGTGGTTCAAAGGTAACATTTTTTGGTTTCTCACATATAACTCGAAAACTATGCATCTGATGTGTTTGGTATGAGGGACTTCAAGTGGACTATATACTAAGTTGAATGAAATGTATGTTACATAATAAATATAATTTATAGATGGCTGATGTTGTTCATGTTGTTTGTCAATACCATTACCCAAACTCACATAAAACTTATGAGTTAAACTACTAAATACCTGGTAGCAAGGTAGACGCCAAGAAATTGTAAGACAATGTAACAATAACAAATGATTGCATTTATTGATATAAGTGGCACTTTACAAATGGCCTTAAAAGTTATGATGACTGCACTAAGTAGGAAAAAGGACGTTTAATGAAAATCAAATAGTAAATTTGAATAAGCAGTAAAAAAGGAATTGTCAATTGATTCAAGTTGGTTACAACAATACAAAGTATTCATATAATAGTTGTGTGATGTAACAAATGATCAAGAATGATAGTGCAATGTAGCAACATTTTCAATATTGCAACTAGTGTCAACTCAGCGGTTCCAAACCTTCAACAGAGGGGATAAAGATGTGCACTTTTGCCATGTTAATCTACTAACTAGTCAAAATTAAGCTGCAACGTCAAAAATTGTGTCACAGACACCCGATTCAAATTTCATTGCCAAATGAATAATTGTTGCACCATTGGAAATTCCATCCCCTACATTAAAGTTGCTATAACAATGAAACAGAAACTTTGAATAGTGAAATAATACACCATTTCAAAGAGAATTTAATGCTCTACAAACCTACGATAAGCATTGATTTTTACGATGCATTGTTGGAGAGTTATAAGCCCTGAAAGAGGCTCTATGAGCTCATAATCTGCATTGATTTTTCCCATCAATTTTTAAAAAGTTATAAGAGTAGAAATAGAAAAAAATTGGAGGCGAACATGTTTTTTTCAAAAATGTCACACATTTAAGAGCGGATATCTCGAAAACTAGAAAAGTTGTGAGATGAATAGTGTAGGAAATTATAATAAGCTTTACTTTTGTATGTAACAGTTATGTCCGTAAGATACATAGTTTTCGAGTTATATGCGAGAAACCAAAAAATGGTACCTTTGAACCACCCCACCCCCTTAGCACTAGGGGTAGGGGTGGGGATATTTTTACCTCCTTAATACCCAAAACAAAATTGCGGGGTCGAATATAGTCTTCCAAACTTTTCTCACTATACCCTCTTTTGAGCATTCATTGCCTGGACTATATAATAATAAAGTTATGATGTTGGATGCTTTGTTGCTATTGTTAGATGCAGAATGGAAACTGGGTAACACAAACGATGGCTTTTGATGTTCACGCTTTCTATCCGCCCATCTACACTGTGTAATATGTTTTGGTGTCTGAAAGAGAAAAAACAAACAAATTATTGATTGATCGAATGATAAAAAATAAGTTGATGAAATTTGAAAATAACATTTTGAATGTTCAAGTTGTAGCGATAGGTAGGAGTGGTAGAATAAATATTTTATAATATACTTCTACTTACAGTTCACTAAGAATAAGACCCAATTCACACCAAAGTGGCGTAGAGTCGTAGTGTCTCACACCTCTACAAATATAGAAATATGGTCCAATGCAAACAGAATGGACTTGGTGATAAATCTCTTCTGTTTGTATTGGACTATATTATAGGCGTTTTGCGCTAAGACTGATTTGCTTGAACAAAGTGAGGTAGGAACATGGTGTAGTGAGTAGACGGGGAGATTTCCAGGGTAGTCAGTGCTGATTTTTGAGGGTAGTAATGTAAGTCGGGAATATTCCCATTGGGAAGGAACTTATGATTGAGTAATATTTCTCTGCCCAAGAAACCATGGGAATAAATTGCATTAAAATAGTTTATATTATTTATCAATTTCAATCACATTTGACAATCATAATCAATAAATCATCCATTCGAAAAAGCAGTGTAAATAGCTCACAAATTACATCAATTTTTTATATAATTTGGCTAGACTTTACGTTGAGTGAACCAGTGATCACCTATATCGATGAATTAAGTTGGGTTAGTTAGATAGTATTAATTAAATATACTATCGATTTTACTGATTCAATTAAAGCAAAGCGTCCCCTTCTTTATTCTTTATCATAATAAGTATATCATGAAAATGATAGGGAGAGGAAAAATAAGGTAACCCTGTGCTGTTCCTCTCCCAAATTTAGATAAAGTTACACATAGTCCGAAATATGTCAAGTCTTGTAGTTCTTCACTTCACAAAATTTTCAGCCCTAAAATATTTTCAAATTTAGATGCTTCAAAACCAAGCATTCGTAGAAAGAATATTACACATTATTATCACAAAAAATGAAATATTCACATACTAATGAAATTTTGAAGAAGCGAACATTCTAGTATGTTCTTTATTATTTTATTTTTGGGTTTAAATTATTGTGAGCTTCTTTGCAAAATAATAGATGATTTATCATAATTAAATTTCTTGAGCAATACAAGACGAAGTAAACCCAAAATTCAACTTCTTGAGCGATTCAAGACGAAGTAAACCCAATATTTTGTTGACTAAGCTTACTTGACTGTTAGGAATATGAGTATAACAGATTTAATTAACAATACATAAAATGGAAGTAGCATCATAATAGTGGTGCCGTATACAATAATCAAGGATGTGCACCACGCTTTTTGATTCTTTTTACTGGAAAATTATCAAAGTATTACGAATTGTATACTATCAATTTATTTAGATTTGACTAATTTCAAGAAAAAGCATTATATATTATTTATTAAAATTTTATAAAATTATTTATTCTAATCATTCCAATATAACTTGTTTATATAGAACTGTTTATATGATTATCAATAAGTTTAGTTAAAAAAGGCGTTTTCTTAGTTATCATACAAAATAATCATTAACTCCCGGGCATTTATGAATTTTGGGAATCAACTCCCTGGGAATAAATGTTTCTGATCTTGAATTTTGCATCACAAGTTAAGAGATGTTTGATTTGAAATTGAGTTCTTAGTCAATTACCAACTTAATTTGAAATCATACACCCTCTTAAACATAATCACTGACAAAACGATTTATAGGTTTAATGGTCGAGTTAGATTTAATAAGTGGTGTCCAAGATTCAATGGTCCATTAGATTTAATAAATGGCCTGGAAACTGGGCACAAGAGTTATATAATCTGACAGTTTCAAATTGGCAGGCAAGTGAAACAAGTTTGAATGTTTTTGTTTGGGAATGAGACTCGTTTAATGGATTCTAGATATTTCCGAATAATAATTGTTTATCTCTGAGACCAATGATCAAAACTAGTAACTTATTACTCACCGTCGAAGGATTTTGTGTCTTCATGAACAGGCCTCTCTACACTGACATGTGGGTAGATTACAGACTGCATGTTTTCTAAAAAATAAGAAAGTGTTGGATATGAATGGGAAGAAAAAAAAACTAAAATTGTAAACAAGTTAACCCTTAAGAGACACACTGGGGTGTTTCACACCCCAGGGATTTTTGTTTTCTGTTCTGCAGTTGACAATATCAAACATATGGGAATTTATACCCAGTCTAAATTAGGTTTGTAGTATTGTCAACTACTCTCCACCACTTCCAGTCAGTAATAGCATTCTACAAGGTCATCAGCTCATCTTGTTCTTCGTTTGGGGTGTCTAACACCCCAGAGTGTCTTTCACGTGGGACTTTCATCAAACACTTTTATTACAAAGATTTACTTGTATTGCCACTACAAATGTGGTATAGGATGATGGATCAGTTTGGAATAGATGCTATGAATCTCTACAACTAGAGATTCAAAACAATAAAATGAAGAGACGTAAGTTTCTGATGAAGTTGTCATTGGCAATGATCAAGCTATTCGTTCAAACCGGATTAGGAGCTCCAACTCTTAGGCGGAACATACATACTTCTAAAATTAGTATAAATATTGATAAGCAGTGCTTTACTTTTGATTTGAGTATGCACTTTGAACAAAAATGATTAAGAAATGATGAAGTATGGTCTAAGTACTTGTTTTTTCATATTTTTTCAAAGAAAAATGCAAAATTGAATTGGGGTGTTCAACACCCCAGTGTGTCTACTGTGTTAGCATAAAGTAAGTGTGTCTCTGTAGGGTTAAGAGTTTAAGCTAGGGACTTGCTCCATTCAGGATGTATTAGACCCTTATGCCACAAACCTCTTGCAATCATTATTTTTTTCCTGAGGAATAAAACATAATTAGTTATTTCAAACAAGAATGCAAAGTTAATATTACATCAGATATCCTTTATAGAAGACAGTAGACAGAGAATCGGAAACTCTGTTCTTTTATATCTCTCTCTCCACTGTTATTATAACGGTAATAAAAGCATATTATATTATAATATAGTAATATTTGTAAAGTGTCTATATATAGACAAGTATGCACAATTGTAGTGCATTAAAAACTTGTGTGAGTCTATAAAGATCTAGATAGATAACAATAATTTTTACAGACGCCATTTAGTAATAACACAAAATAAGTGTTTAATGTCAAATGCATTATAAGAATATTTACATGCAATTTAAAATGCATTATAAGAATATGCAATTTACAGGGCTACGGCATATCTTCAAGTAGCAATGTTTGTTGGTTTTACAAAAAGTTAGGCTAGGCTACTGGTTACGGGAATAAATAATTGATTATCCTGAAAAGCTAACTATATCATAACATAATAAAAAGGCAAAAAATGCATTATTTTTTGAATAATTAATTGGACCTGTTTATTTTGAGAAGTTTGATTTTTAATTACCTAAATTTGTTTGTCTTACCTGGAACCTGGTACAGTGAAGAATAACATCAATCTTCATCATTATTTTATGTTATCATACAGCTATACAGTCTAGCTCAAATCGATTTTGAAAAATAATTTCATTTTAAAACTATGGATTTTGTAGCTAACATATTCATATAACTTGCAAACTAATAATTATTGATTATAAGTAAACACAACCATCATTTTCCGCTAAAATTACAACATAACCTACAAATAATAATAAAAAAACATGTCTTGTAACTCTCGTAGTTCACAAAACGCCCGCTGGAGCGCTGTCAGCATTCCAAGTTCACTGTGAAGGTCGGCCGCCATCTTGGTAAACATTTCAAATTCCACTTCTATCGTTAAGACGACTCGTACAATTACAATGCGGCGCTTCCTAACAAGATGGCGGATTTTGGCGTCAGGGTGTAGCCAAGTTTCCATACTGTATGTATACTGTGCCATCATCACAGTATTCATACAGTACGGAAACTTGGCTATACCCTGACGCCAAAATCCGCCATCTTGTTAGAAAGCGCCGCATTGTAATAGTATTGATGGTAGGTTCGGATCACTTTAATGATCCGGATCAATTGATCTCGTTCACTGCCACGAGTCAATCAGAAGACCAGGATTGGAACTTCACAAGGTCACGTGACGTGTTTAGTATTGGGGTCATGTAAAAAGCATTGGTAAGATAAGGGCGTTTGATTACAAGTTTCCATTCTGTATCTATTCTGTGCCATCACCACAGAATAAGTACAGAAAGAAAACTTGTAATTAATCGCCTATCCAACCAATGCTTTTTACATGACGCCAATACTAAATACATTACGTGACCTTGTGAAGTTCCAATCCTGGTCTTCTGATTGGCTCGTGGCAGTGAATGAGATCAATTGATCCGGATCATTAAATTGACTTACTTTTACTTTTATTTTTACCACCTATATCATTGAGATCAGGGGCACGTCAGGTAAGGTAGGAGGGTGAGGTCAGGGTATCAGCGGAATCTCCGTTGAGCGCTTAGCTCCATGAATTCTTGTATTGAATACAGAGGGTTCTCAGTCAGATACTTTTTGAATTGGTTTTGACATTCAATTTGTTTGAGGTCATCCGGTAGACAGATGAAAAATTTACACCCTGAGGAATCTGGCTGTTTTTGTGATTTGTTAAAAAATATGTCTCTGTCCTGTATTCCTGCCTCTGTCTCTGTTACTGTAGGGCTGGTATGAGAAAAGGGGGAGTTGCTATTTTCATCAAGGATGCGTTGCTGGACTTATTGGAAGATAGATTGATGGTGCTGGATATAAGTAATTTTTGCTGTATGGATGACATTGAAATGTGTGGTGTGGAGTTGGAATTTGAGAAAAATTTGGATTTCATAATTTGTGGTGTATATAGACCTCCTAGTGGAGATATCAACTTGTTTCTTGATAAATTCTCTCTGTTGACTGAGCAGATAACTGTAAGACTGGAAAGTAGAATTATTTTAGCTGGTGATTTCAATATTAATGTTTTGAATAATACAACTGAATGCAGGAATCTAGTTCTGGTTTTGGAGCAATTTGGTCTACACTACACAATATCTGAGCCAACAAGAGTCAGGCCTGAGTCCAAGACTGCAATAGATAATGTATTGACTAATATAGAGGATGATAGTTGTTGTAAGTCATCGGTTTTACATACATTTTTATCCGATCATTCTGCACAAGTTTTCTCCACCTCTTTCGTTCTTAATAGACAAGCAGTTAATGGGAAGGAGGATCAGTTAAGTGTTCCTGTTTTCAATTTATCCATTTCAAATTTAGCAAACTTGAAAGCTTATCTCCGTAGAGAATCCTGGTACTCTGTTTATAATGCAATTGATGTTAATAAACAATTTGAATGCTTTCACAGCTCTCTTCTGTATCATCTCCGTATTCAGTGTCCACCAATAAAAATTAAGAGAAAAAAGGGTGCTATGAATGTGAAAAGAAAAATAAGGGAGAGGTTCGAGAGGCTCACTCCTGATATTCAGCAGCTACGAGCTCTTTTAGATATCTCAAAATTTAGAATTGAGCATGGACTAGTAATTGATGAAGATATATTGGGGAGGGTTGAACAGCAGTAGGTAAATAGAGTTATTGAGGCAAAGAGGGAGTTTTATGGAGGTCTCATCTCAAATTCCACTAACAAGTCTAAAACGAGCTGGAAAATAATCAATCAGTTTAGAGGTAAGAGCGGTGCAAGTGTAAGGGATATATGTCTTGATGTGAATGACAGGAGAGTTAAAAATCCTAAAGATATTGTAGAGTTTTGTAATGAGTATTTTATTTCCATGGCTCCTCAAACACAGTCTGCTAATACCGGTACATGAAGAATTCAACATAGAAATATTCCAAGAAGTTTTTATCTGAGTCCCACAAACAAAATAGAAATTTTTAAAATAATTAATAACTTGAAAAATAAGAATAGTGTTGGTTACGATAATATTCCCATCAAGATTTTAAAGGCATGCAGTGATGAGATTGCTGATCCTCTTGTTTTCATTTTGAATGGAGTCTTTCAGAGTGGTGTGTTTCCTGATGCATTGAAAATTGCTAAAATAATTCCTCTATTCAAGAAGGGTAACAGAGCAAACATGAAAAATTATAGGCCCTTGTCTGTGCTGCCAGTCTTATCCAAGATTCTTGAAAGGGTGATTTACAACAGAATTATTGACTACCTGCAAAAGTTTGATTTATTAAATGATTGTCAGAATGGATTAATTAAAGGTAAATCCACTATCACAGCAGCAACTAGATTTATTGAGAGTGTAATTGAGGCTATGGACAATGGGAAAGCTGCTATGGGGGTTCTGCTCGACTTATCATGAGCTTTTGATAGTGTTGATAAAGAAATTCTACTGAACAAACTGCACTCTCTTGGTATGAGGGGTATTATAAATAATTTGATAGAGTCGTATATGTCAAAGAGAATGCAGTATGTTAGTATTGAGAATGGAGGTAGAGTTGTAGATTCTGAGAAATTGTACGTAACAAAAGGTGTTCCTCAAGGCTCTATACTCGGTCCTCTCCTGTTTGTTTTGTATATAAATGATCTACCGACGTCTGTTTCAAATAATTGTGATATTACATTGTATGCTGACGACACAACTCTGTTACTCCATGGCAATAGTATTGACCAGCTGGAGCTGAAAGCCAATTTGTGTCAAATGAGGTTGTGCAGTTTTATGATGAATGTGCTCTCCCCGTTAATCCCAACAAGAGCCTCGCTATACAATTTCATTTAAGGAGAATATTTTCTTTCGAGCCTGTAGTCATGATAGGGGATAATGCTATTAAAAATGCTAATGCAGTAGATTTACTTGGTTTGACTGTAGACGAAAGATTGTCATGGAATGAGCATGCTGATAAAGTAGCTGGTAAGATTAGCAGGGGTCTCTTTGTATTACAGTATATGGTAAGATTTGTAAATAGAGATATTGCTAGGTGTGTGTACTTCTCTCTCATTTACATTCACCTGGTATATGGCGTAGAACTTTGGGGAAGTACGTCTGGTTTAAACTGTCAGAAATTATTCATTTTACAAAAACGTGCAGTGAGTACTTGGCAAACCTGGATTACAATCAATCGTGCAGGAATGCATTTAAAGAACTACAATTACTCACTTTTCCATGTATTTATATTTACAGTGTAGTATTATTCATTGTTAATAAGATAAAATCATTGAAAAAGAATTGTGATGTTCATGGTTATTCTACTCGTGGCAATGGGGACCCATTTATTAATCACCACAGATTGAGATTCTCTGACAAAAGTCTCAGTGTAATTGGTTTGAGACTGCTTAAAAAGTTACCAAAATGTTTATATGCCCCATCAATAAATTTTAAAAGAGAACTCTATGCATAATTAGTGAATAGGGCTTACTATATAGTGTAGATGAATTTCTGAATGATGACACTTAAAACTCTGCTGTTGTATTATAAATGTATTCTTACCATTGTTATATACTTAAATTTTTATTTTACATTGTTATTCTGTCTATTTTTATGTTTTGACTTGGCCTGTATGTTCTTTTTTGGCTCAATAAAATGAATTTGAATTTGAATTCTTGTAGTCTGTTGTAGGGAATTTCAAAATAATTTTTTCTTCCTGTGTTGTGCTCGTGGATATTTCTTCTGTGTGGCTTGTCTGGTTTGAATTTTTTTAAATGTATTATTGCTTTAAGTATATATAGAGATATTACAGTGAGGATCCTATCCTGTATGAAGTATGGTTTGCAGTATGTATCGTGTGGTAAAACATTTATTATTCGTGATCAGTGATCCAGCAATGATCCGAACCTGCCATCAAGACTATTTCAATGCGGCGCTTCCTAACAAGATGGCGGATTTTAGCGTCAGGGTACTAGCCAAGTTTCCATACTGTATGTATACTGTGCCACCATTTCTCACTACTTGACAGTTTGACAAAGTAGGACTGTAAGGAGCTTCTCTTTGTTTCAGAAACAGAGTAACGGCCAGCAACAGTCACAGTTATAACATAGTTATTCAAAAGTATTCTTTGAGTATCTATAGTGAGGTCCACGTTATAATGGTAGTGTACGATTTGCAATGGTGATGCTATCCTTGTCTCGTTCAACAAATGTGAAAGAGTTAGGGGTTAGTTTTTGTTTAGGTTATATTGAATAATGTTTTATTAGGATAGGTTAGGTTTTTGCTTTAAAATTGCAATATGCTAGAAGGGGCTAGGGTCTAGGTGGAGTTATGTTTTTTGATGTTTCAAAGCACAGAATTACAAGGAGTTTTATAGGAGTTTTCTCTGTTTCAAAGGTAAAAGGATAGGTTAGGGGGTTAGGATTTTGCTTTGAATCACATGTTTGTGAACATGTTCATGAAATGAACCCCATGTTTGTAAACATGTTCATGAAATGAACCACATGTTTGTGAACATGTTCATGAAATGAACCACATGTTTATGTTTTGTTCTAAAGTTGACGAATAAATCTAAATTATCAAATGTGAAAGGGTTAGAGGTTAGGTTTTATTCAGGTTATATTTAATAATGTGTTATTAGGATAGGTTAGGTTTTTGCTTTGAAATTGCAATATGCTAGAAGGGGCTAGGGTGCAGTTAGAGCTATGTTTTTTGATGTTTCAAATGTGAAAGGATAGGTTAGGGGGTTAGGATTTAGCTTTGAAATCTAAATTATTAAATGTGAAGGGGTTAGGAGTTAGGTTTTTTTGGATTATATTTAATAATGTTCCATAAGGTTAGGTTAGGTTTTTGCTTTTAAATTGCAATATGCTAGAAAGGGCTAGGGTCCAGGAAGAATAATGCTTTTTGATATTTCAAAGGTGGAAAGATAGGTTAGGATTTGGCTTTGAAATTGCAATATGCTGGAAGGGAATAGAGGTTTTTCCAATAGTTATGTTTATTAATGTTTAAATGTAAAAGGGGAGGTTGAGGGTTCGGTTTTTGTTTTGAAATGACAATATGCTGACCTAGTTATAGTGTTTTTTAAGATCAGTTAAATATCAACTGTTATATTTTATTAATTATATTTTTCAAAAGTACTCTTTCTTTTATTAAATAAAATGATAATATATTGATTACTATATTGAATTTAATGATTAATCATCATTGGATAATAATATCTTCATCAAATAGAATGACGATTGGCTCCGATTTAGCTGACGATCAAAAAGATCTGACGGAATGGAACGGGAAAAACCCGTTGCTAACGCATGCGCGATACGGTGCTGTCTGAGACAGAGAGTGGTTTGTGGACTGTAGAGCGACCCAGCAAACAGCAACGGGCATGCGCTTTGTATTCAGTAACGGCACATGCGCTTTGTATTCAGTAACGGCACATGCGATTTGTATTTAGTCGTAATACCATGAAAAACCACTGACAAGAGTGACACTGTTTGCCCGAACTTTTACCGCTAATCGCTAATAAATGAGGCAAGGAGGATCGTGGAGACGAAACAATAGGCTATCCCAAAGACCTTAAAGATGCATCTTTTCTCATATCTCTTTAAGGTCTTTGAGCTATCCCATTGGTACACTCTGACGCCACTTTTTTCCCGCGCTGGACATCTTGGATTGATCATAATTCAAATTATGTCATTCCAATTTATTCATTTTCTCATCATTATTTACGAAAGATTAAGTTATTATCAATGGCTCTAGTTGAAAATATGTATTTGAACAAAACTGATAATACCAATGTTATTATTTATATACTTATAAAACTCGAATACCACTGACTTCTCACTGATAACAATTTGTGGAAAACTTCTGTAGGCTACCATATGGATTGCAGTGATTGGAATATAGCTTCCTTATAGGCCCTAGGTGCTCACTAAGAAATAATATTCTCAGGATATTTTCACTTTATGATACGATAGTTCTAAAGGATTCAAAATAGACCATAAGCATTGATGAATTAATACAGTAATGTTGACAAAAGCCATATGATTTTTTTCAAACTAGTTGAATGCTTTGTAATGCTATTATGATTTATGTTTGAATTATGATGTAGGATAAAAGAAAAAGGGAGACTCACCAAAACATAAAATATGTTTCCAACTCTGACGAAAATCTTTGAGTGTTATTAATGCTATGATTTACCAAGTTGGTCAAATAAAATCTGATAATGTTCATAACATGCACTGGCTCACACTGGACTGGAGTAAATCACCCATATAGGTGACTAGCCGTCAGGCTCGCTTCGCTCGCCATATCCGTCTAGCCAGGAGGCTCCGCCCCCTGGACCCCTGACTGGATCGTCCAAGAATGAGATCAGCAGGCTCACTTCGCTCGCCTGCATTTTCCATTTGAGCATTTTTATCATATGTTAGGACAATCCAGTCGGGGGTCCAGACTAAACGTCTGGCTAAACGGATATGGCGAGGGAAGCGAGCCTGACGGCTAGTAATATAATATTCCCAGGATTGAAGTAGCAGTGCCCAATCATTTTTTCCGCGATAAATGCATTCAAATCTTCAACTTGGTGCCAACCTAACAAAGTCAACTCAACTTAATGCCAAGCTGACAAAATTATTAATTTAGTTGCCAGTTAACAACTGTTTCGAAGAGGTACTCTATCCAGATTATAGTTCTATAGTAACATATGATATGAAAATTTCAATTATAATTAAGTGATTGGGAGAAAAAGAATATACATGCTTAAATACGAACTTTAAACCCTTAAAAACAACCCTTAGAGTTAAAATATTGCCAAAAGATTACTTAGTGTGCCTCTAAAGGGCCAACTGAACATACCTACCAAATTTGAACGTTTTTGGTCCGGTAGATTTTTAGTTATGCGAGTGAGTGAGTGAGTGAGTGAGTGAGTGAGTGAGTGAGTCAGTCAGTCAGTCAGTCAGTGAGTGAGTGCCATTTCGCTTTTATATATATAGATTTTGTTCTGTCGATGGGATTACAAACCCGTGTTTATGTCCTCAATGGATTTGAACCCGGGCCTCTGAATCATAAAGCAAGCATCTGGTCCAATCGACTAAGGCCACTTCATATCATGTTTAAAATTCAACATACTTCTGTGCAACTGAGGATATGTGTTTTTCAATCAGGAACATAGGTGTAGTTTGTACTGTAATCTTGACTTACCTTACCGTACTTCAAAATGATTGAACATGTTTCGATTCTGCATGGTACAGTATACATTTAAAACATTGTAATATGAGATAAAAAAACACCACAATTATTGCAGATTCACAATAAAAAGTATTTGGCTACTATGAATTGATTCATTGAAGATGTCATTCCCATCAGAAGTTGTCAAATTTGGTTTAAAAGCTTTACTAAAAAAAGGTTTTACAGAATAAATGAGTGAATCAGCTCCCCTATGAAAAATGAGAGGCTATTCAAAATTCATTACAAATAAATAATTCATATTAATCAAACAAGGCATGGCCGAGCAATAATGTTAATATATTTGAATTATACTTCTTTAGCTCGGCCTTGGTTTAGGCATAATTATTGCAAAGATATTGCAAAGAGGGTTGGGGAAAGAAGGAGTCTGCTGGATGTGATAAAGGGAAGAAAGAGGAGATGGCTGGGACATTGGATGAGACGGCAATGCTTGTTGGTGGATGCCATGGAGGGGACCATTCAGGGAAGAAGAGGAAGAGGGAGAAGAAGATACAAAATGTTGGACGACATCAAGGAGGGGATGAGCTACTATGCAACGAAGCGACTGGCAGAGAATAGAAGAGAGTGGAGGGCTGCTGCCATATAGAAGGACCTGCTTACGAGCAGAAAACTACAGACAGACATTGCAAAGACAGACAAATGCCAAAGGCTCCACTTGAAACAAAGCTTTCACTTCTCAGTTGATTACTGTTTATTCAGCCCATATGTTTATTATTCGTTTTCTATATTGCTGTAAATAGATACTGAAGCTCTCTGTAATAACAGACTAAATTCATGCACAATGAATAACCTGATTTTCTGAATAGATTATTGGTGGAATTATGTCAAAAATGATTGATAAACAGAGAATAGTAATTTAATAGAAATAATATAACTATCAATGATATAGTATCAATACTGTGACACTGAACTTAATATTTCTTAATGGGCTAAATATAGTAGTAGATAAGTTCTGCAATACAATATTAATCCAATTACATGAATATATTTCTGTATATTAAACAACAAATAACAATTGTTATGGACATTCAATTTTTGGCAGACTATTCTAGATAAAAGTATTTTAGTGTTCCTTTCTACTATACTTACTTAGTGTTCCTTACTGAACTTTTTTTCGGGAATGGAATTTGTGATCATTATTTTTAATCTGTTCGACAAGTGCCTACAATAAGATTAAGATGTTTTCACCTTAAGATAATAACTATCAACTCTTAGGCCATGCCTAAGAATTTTTTATTGGGTTACTTTTGAATCATTTGGATGGAACTTCTATTTATTGTATTTAATTTGTATTGTATGCTTGAACTGAACAATGGAATTATTCATCTATCAATCTAAGTGTGAATAAAAGGCATTTATCTAGGCCTATCTATCTATCTATCTACAGGTTAACCTTAACAAGAGTGCAACAGGTTAGCCTACCATTTTGATCAAAACTTTTTTTTATTCATTAAAAGTCAATTGAATGGACACATTAGCACATAATTATATTTTAATGTTATAACTGCAGTGCAAGTGCAATTTTTTGGTCAAACCAAGATAGCCGAAAAGATGCACAGGCAAGAATGCGCGGAGACAGCCAAACTTTGTTTTGCCCACTCTACGATCCTCGTTGATTTCAATCTTCAACTACCCCCGTGAAGCTGGCCCTACCCAAAACGGCACAAATTAAATTACATATCTGAACATTTAGTGCTCAATTTGTACTGTTTTGTGCTGTAAAAAGTTTATTTTGTGCTGTCGATTTAAAGAAGATATTGGACTTTGAAAGTGGGTAGGGCTGGCTTCACGCTAGCACCACCCAGAACGGCACAAATTAATTGTCATATCCAGGGTTTTAGTGCTCAATTTGTGCTGCAAAGATTTTTATTATTGTGCAATCAATTTAAAGAAGATATTGGACTTTGAAAGTGGGCAGGGCTGGCTTCACGCTTGCACCACCCAAAATGACACAAATCAATTCACAAGACAGCACAAATAAATCAACATATCTAGGGATTTAGTGCTCAATTTGTGCTGTAAAAAGTTCATTTTGTGCTATAAATTTAAAGAAGATATTGGACTTTGAAAGTGGGTAGGGCTGGCTTCAGGTCAAAACTTGTCAGAAATGGTCTGATTTATTGTTGGATGTGTAAACTTGATAATTAAATCTTAAACAAAAACCAACCACTTTCTAATAGAAAATCATATTAATAACATAATAAAACCACTTAACTTGTAATGGCTACTTAATTAGAAATAATTAAAAACAATATAAAAACATGGAGTACCCTTTTATATAAAAAATTTCAAACTTTAAAACACTTCAAACAACTAGTTTCGGCCTTTGGCCATTTTCAAGTTTAAATGTATCAAGTTTCACATTAAAACTTGAAAATGGCCAGATACCGAAACTAGCTAGTTGTTTGAAATGTTTTAAATAAGAGGGTACTTTATGTTTTTAATTATAATATAATGTATTTAAAAATTATGAATAAATTCCAAATCAATGTATTCAAAACATTACGTCATTGATTTATTGGCTTTGACTTCTACTTTACTTCTACTAGCAACCACTTCTATCATAGGAGTTTTTTCTAATGGATTTTCAAAAGTATACTACAATGTGAATACTAAGCAACAGCATGAACATTATAACACGGTTTCCAATGCTGGTGGTATCAACATGAACACTGAGGGAACACTCATGAACATTAAACTGAGGGTTCATACATGCGGTGCTGATTGGTGTGAAGATTGCAGCTGTGATGTGATAGAAACCGTGTATGATTACAAATACCTAGGTATATGCATAGTCGACTAACATGGAGCACTCATGTTAGATATCTCAATAGTAGGTTGAGGAAGATGATTTATGTGTTCAGCCAGCTGAGGGAATCTTAAGTATAACTCACCTGAGAACCGTTTATTTTGCATATATCCAGTCTGTCTTGTCCTATGGTATTGTTTTATGGGGAGGTGCGCCCAAAACCTTACTAGATGAATTATCAGTCACCCAGAAAACAATTATAAAAGCTGGCCTTGGCCTTTGCAGAAGATTTCCATCTGATCAGTTGTTCCTGACTTTTTATGTTTTCAGAATTAGGCAACTCTTCATCAAGGTAGTTCTTTTGTACATGTTTAAGAATAAAATATACTTCAATTCAGAGTCTAATCACCCTCATTTTACTAGGCATGCGCGATTTCATCACTCGGGTCTCCCGCGTAACTTACGCTCAGTTTGCGACAGGAATATATGATTTCTGTGTCACACCATTATGAATAATATTCCTCATAATTTGGAAGCCAATCGCGCTTGGGACCAAGAAAAATAATTTACAAATACCTTATTTGGCTTTTGCGGATGATCTTGCAATAATGGCAGACTCGGGTGAAGTTGCAATAAAACAAATAGAAACTTTGATAGAATGTGCAGAGAAAGTTGGCTTACAAATATCCTTCGAAAAAACTGTGTTCACAACCACAAACCTAGAAGTTACCAGACTACAAACTAAATATGGAACAATCAACAGGGTTCCAGGTTTTAAATATTTAGGATAGGTTATTTCGGAGAGATTATCACAGCAGGATAGAATAAAGAAAGCTCGTAAAGGCCTAGGGCTGGTGCAATCCATTTACAATAAAAAATGCTTGTCTCTTCACACTAAAATTAGACATTATAATACAGTAATAAAGCCATCAATGCTATATGCCAGTGAGACCCTAAATCTCAACAGGAAAGCTGATATAGAAAATTTGAAGAAAGAAGAAAGGAAAATAATTAGAAAAATTCTAGGTCCGAGATTAACTGAGAATGGTTATAGATTACAGAAAAATAGCACAGTTGAGCAACATTCAAATATTGTAACAGACATGAGAAAAAGACGTCTAAAATTCTATGGTCATATCATGAGGCTCCCTGACTATAGAATCACAAAAAAATAGTAAAATATGTAGCTTCGCTTGCCTATGGAGGAGAATGGATTAGGGATGTTAAGAAAGATCTAGTTTTGGCAGGAATTACTGATGATGAAATTAAAAATAGAATTAATTTCAAAACAAAAGTGAACAAATGGGAAATTATTCCAGAGATAAAAGCACCAAGAGTTGGCACAAGATGGAGTGAAGAAAGAAAAGCTGCATTTTCTCAGAGAATGAAAAGCTGGTGGGCGAACAAGAAAACCGCCAAGTCTAATAAAAATCGATGATCATGATTTTACTCAGCGTCTTCCACTTCGGGAGCTCTACGACTAATAATAATATTCCTCATGAAATTAGTCAGCCGGGCATATATAAAATATCCAAATACAAAAAAAATCGTTTCAAACTGGCTGAAGACTATGGATGTAGATCAATGTGAGCGGCTGCTACAATCTGCCCACCAACACTAAATTGGCTTAGCCTACCTAATTTCCTCTTTCTTTCCCCCTTTCTCTCTTTGTCAACAGACTGTCAAGTGTAGACCCTTTTCTCATGGATATATCCTATGCCATTGTGATTGCTCCGTATTCAACGTGTCTGGGTGTGTGTGTCTTATATTATGATTAAATAACATAAAATGCTATCAGTAGAATAATAAATATTATACAGTTCTGAACTCATTGACCCACGAACAGGCCCATTAGGCCTATGTGGGCAATTATTATTTCATTATTAGGGTTCAGATTTGCTAAGCAGTGCAATTTTCTCAGATCTAAGGATAAACTATAATAGTCTAAAGCTCTCTATTTATAACACTATTAATAGATATCAATCTTTATTATTCTTATAAGATGTATGTATCACTATTATAATTTAATATAATTATTGTATTACTTCTTAGGTCATGATGTCTTAAGTTTTATTTTACACAATTGTTACGTTGTGCTGCTTGCATTTTGTGCCCTTTTTAAATATTATAATCATGTATAATTTGGCAAAATAAACTCAATTCAATTCAAGATTCTCATCGATATAAGATGTGTGTTCAAAAAGTAAGGTGACTTTTTTAACTTCGTGGGCAACACTTATTACTAGATCAAGCTAGAAATATCAAAATTGTAGGCTAGGACTATTTCGAGAATTTATTGAAAGTTGATAAATTGAAGTAAATTAATGATAGAAGACAGGAGAAATCTATAGAATATTCTTTAAAGATAGAATCTGTTAACAAGAAGTTTCTCTTACAATAGATAGCTAAACACTATTAATATTATATGTTAATAATCTAAATAATATTAATATAATGAATCTCTAGTGAATTATTGCTTTTTGTGATACAATACAAAATTGACATTCAAAAGAAGGGTAAAACCTATCTCAATGGGGGCATGGGACGGTCAAGCGAGAACAATACAACTGTGAGACCCTTTGGCAGGTAATTTTAGCACATTTTCGACCCTTGTGCAATGAAGCGTATGCCCCCATCCTGTTAAGTTTAGTGACATTATTCCACACTTAGACTTTTACTCAGGGGTTCCCATTTCCGTGTTCTATACAGGTCCATCAAAGTTATAATTTCCAACTATTAGACAGTCGTCTATACTCTGTAGCTTTTGGTATAACATGGAGTTCATGCAGAGCTTATCAAGATGCGACAAAGATCTAAGCTGTAAAGGCATATAACAGTGTAGTAAAATCCCTGCAATTAAATTGTGTGTTTCACGCAATAAATGATTTTAGTATGATTATGACGATTTTATAACTCGTATCAGGTTATCAGAGATGTACATATTGTTTCAAAACAGAATTTTCAAGTCATTCTTATTAAATTTAGAAAAATAGTTGAATTCCATCATTATGGAACACAAAGCCTATTGTAATATTATTTGAGCCTATTCTAATATTATCAAATAACTAATTTCTTATTAGTGCTAGTTGATATTTTTTAAACGATTATCATGTCGAGTTGTAAGTTGCGGACCAGAGTGTTGGATTTTACAGTAGGTTTTGAAAATACATTTTCTGCTCTAAACCTATCTGGATGGGGGCATTAAAAGATCTATTGCTTGAGAATTGACATGGGTTGACAGTTATTGTTTCCCATTTCACCGGCGTTGAAGGAGGGTTATTGTTCTCTCTTGGCCGTTCCATGCCCCCATCCAGATAGGTTTTACCCCAAAAGAATATACCTCTGTCCATAAAATAAAATCAACTAGTCCCTCTCAAGTTGTATCCCATATTATTCTCAATAAATAATAAAATCTATAATATTACACACATTATTAATCACCAAAGCCAGGAGGCTTTTTGAGGTAATCAACACAGCCATATTAACAACAATAACATCATAATATGAAGCATAGCAGTTCAAAGGGTTTTGCAAAGAAAATATTGTCGTTTTGTTGTTGAAGAGGTGATCATTTAATAAAAATTTGATTGTCATGAAGATAGGATCATCAGAATGGATCTTTTCACATTTGAGGAGACTGCTATAGGCTACATTCATAACTGAACACATTACACATGACTATGAGTCTAATAATTACTCAATGCTTAAATTTAATGGGCTAACAATTAATTTTATAAATCAGATGAACCTTGAATCATGTATGAATCTCCCAACAAGACAATCTCTCTGTGTTGTGGGATTGAATGGATAATTATCGATTTACTAGCAGTCTACAACTAAACATTTTAAATATGACAGTGAGTCTGATAATGACTATTCAGATTAAACATGATTCCTCAAGAACACTATAAACTGGCGGACTTGGCTGATATATGACAGTTCTGAGGCTCATTGGTGTCTTGAAGAATATCAGGTACCGTACCTATGTTCTCCCATAGAAGACAAATACTATATGTAATTGCAATTAATGTGGATTGCATCTAATTTTACGAATTTACAATTGAAAAGGCATGAATATTCTTTACATAACGAGAGTGGGAAAGCTCCATGCAAGACCAAGTTTCAAGAAAAAATCATTAGAAACTCACCAACTTGTTGCTTTGATTGCTGCAAATTAATATTTCTGGATAAGTAAATATAAGGAGAGGAAAGTATCTGGAAGATGGAGAAAGACATAGACTCAACTTGCATGCAATTGCACTTATTATTCCCAATTGATGTTTCGATCTGCTAAGTGCTAACCTTCATGTCATCCTCGTCAGTACACAAAATTTTAAATCTTCTATTCAGTTGGAATTTACTGAATTAAGTTACAATAGATTATATAATTTCACAAACGAGCAACTGACTCCAATCATTTATCTTGATCGATTGAGGAACAAAAAATGTCAATACAACTAATAAGACTACTTATTCAATTATTTTTCAACTCTATGGACTTTATTATGTGCCTTCAAAGTATATAAATCAGCACATTAAAAGTCACATAATTCATAATTCTAGTGTATCAAATCAAAGTCATAATTCCAGTTTTACATTAATTTATGGTTTATTCCTGTAAAGTGCTATTTTGTTTTGTATAAAGTGCTATGGGTCTTCTTAAACTAAGTGGAATTTATCATATTTTATAAATAAAAATCTCACAATTTTTTCTTCATAGGCTTTCCCCCAATGTGTTTTCAGATTTGTTTCTTCAAATCATTTGAACGAGAACATTTATGGTCACAAAATTCGAAACTAAAAGGTTCTTAACCTGTATGTGTTCGAATATGTACTTTCAAATTCCTGAAGTAGCACATTTAAAGTCACAAAATTCGCAACTAAATGGTTTTTCACCAGTGTGTGATCTGATATGTATTCTCAATTGGCCTGAAGTAGCACATTTGAAGTTACAAAGGTCACAACTAAATGGTTTTTCACCTGTATGTGTTCTGAAATGTAATTTCAAGCTAGATTTCAGACTGCATTTATAGTCACACATCTCACAACTAAAAGGCTTTTCTCCAGTGTGTCTTCTCATATGTATTTTCAAATTGTTTGAAGTAGCACATTTAAAGTCACAAAGGTCACAACTGAATGGTTTTTCACCTGTATGTGTTCTGAAATGTTTTTTTAAATTGTTTAAAGTAGCACATTTGTAGTCACAAAATTCGCAACTAAATGGTTTTTCACCAGTGTGTGATCTGATATGTATTCTCAATTGGCCTGAAGTAGCACATTTGAAGTTACAAAGGTCACAACTGAATGGTTTCTCACCTGTATGTGTTCTGAAATGTTTTTTTAAATTGTTTGAAGTAGCACATTTGTAGTCACAAAATTCGCAACTGAATGGTTTTTCACCTGTATGTTTTCTGTTATGTATTTTCATATAGTCTGAAGTAGCACATTTGTAGTCACAAAAGTTACAACTAAATGGTTTTTCACCTGAATGTTTTCTAATATTATGTGCCTTCAAAGTACCTGAATTTGCACATTTATAGTCACATAATTTACAACAAAATGGTTTTTCACCTGTATGTGATCTGATATGTATTTTCAAATAGCTTGAAGTGGTACATTTGAAGTTACAAAGGTCACAACTGAATGGTTTCTCACCTGTATGTGTTCTGATATGTTCTTTCAAATAGTCTGAATATGAACATTTGTAGTCACAAAATTCGCAACTAAATGGTTTTTCACCAGTGTGTGTTCTGATATGCCTCTTCAATTGTCTTGAAGTAGCACATTTAAAGTTACAAAGGTCACAATTGTATGGTTTCTCACCTGTATGTGTTCTGATATGAGCTTTCAAAGTGGCAGAAATAGCACATTTGTAGTCACAAAATTTGCAACTAAATGGTTTTACACCTGAATGTGTTCTGATATGAACTTTCAAATTGGCTGAAATAGCACATTTGTAGTCACATAATTTACAACTGAATGGTTTTTCACCTGTATGTGATCTGATATGTACTTTCAAATGGTTTGAATTAGCACATTTGTAGTGACAAAATTCGCAACTGAATGGTTTTTCAACTGTATGTGTTCTGATATGTATTTTCATATAGTCTGAAGTAGCACATTTATAGTCACAGATCTCACAACTAAAAGGCTTTTCCTTAGTGTGTCTTCTAATGTGTCTTTTCAAAGCAGTAATCGATGGAGTTTCATAGCTGCTGTCATCACAGCTGTAGAGCTTGGTCTCTTCGCCAGCCACAGGTGGCTCAGTGCACTCCTCAACTGGAGAGATAGGATGTGCATCCACTCCACCCACTTCTGTTGCATTGTCAGTGCCGCTGATAGAAGGCCACATCTCTGCTTCACTCTTCACTGTGCCAAAGTCAACTTCTTCTGAAATGTCTTCTACATCTTGGGAATCTACAAAAAACATACAACATTACTTCAGAAGATACAACAAACTATTCTTGAACAGTGTTTATCAGCTTCAATTTGAAAGCTAATTTGATTCAAGTATGTGTTGTCAAATACATTTCTTCGATATGCCAAACAAGACACAGTTATATCTTACCTTCTTCTTTGATGAATATTAGATTGTAGCCAGGGATTAAATAATGTTGTTGGCTGAAGTCATTATCGGTTGGAGCGAAAGCAGTGCTGAACTCTGGCGCTGGTTCTTGGCTGCTATCTACTGCAACTATCGCCATCTGCAAATATATCCACATCACATCACTGTTCATACACAAACTGTGGAACTATGATCAAATGAGAGCAGAGTTTGGGAACAAGCATTTGATTGCTAAGTCAACATACAAACTCTTAAATTTATAGCTCTGGAAATATATGTTGATTAAATAGATTAGAATCATTATTTTTCCGATCACAAAATGTAAATTTTTCCCAACACTAAATCACTTCACTCCCCACCACAAACACTTTCCCTAATGTGACATAAGAAATAAGATATTGACAGAATTGTAGAGGCTTATTAATCTGACTGCTAATTGTCAAGTGGTTGAAATAGATTTATCGAGTAATTCAAACATGAATGATGAATAGTATTATTTGAGGAATACAGGAGTAGTTGTGAAATAAAAACTATGGTTGGCTACTAACGTGCATGGTAGGACATGCATGATGAATATGTGTATACACACATTTCGTCATGCATTGTGTCATCACAGCAAAAGGCTTTGAGAAAAATTATTGAGGTTGGCTTTTCGTATCATTGACTTTTGTGGTTTATTTCTTCTTCACTTCTTTTTTTCTCCACTATTTGAGGTTTAATTATTTTTGTATCATAATAATTTGTGATTCAGTGGTTTATTTTTTGTTATTT